>NW_009625956.1:17969-55939 GCF_000690535.1 Cariama cristata | reverse complement strand
AAAATAGCCGTTTTAGCCAAACCAGGACAAAATTTAAGTCAATATTTCCTTTTTTTGCACATGTACTTTTCTCCCATTGTCTGAGACAGTGATAACAACAAGAAATCAAGGCTATGTCTGAATTATAAAGTTTCATGGAATCCAGAAACAAATGCACCATCAGGCTTACTCTTTAATTGCTTGATGTCTGGTACAGTTTCATCCCAAGTAGCACTGTCCTAAATTCCAGGACTTGTTTAGGGGGTAAATTGGTCAGGAATTCTCAAAATACATTATGGAAAAGATTGCTTTGATTTATGTGGGAAGAGTTTGACTCGAGAATAGGTCACAGAAACTCTTAGTTTACTGATAAAAGTGTAGTCCTAAAAATGAACTTAATGCCACCTATCCAAAAATCTTAAAGTATTGAAGATAATAACTAGATTGTTTTAATTTGCTTTTTCATGTTTTGCCTTTACACTTTCAGTTATTTAATCATGAACTCTAGAATCCATTATTTTAATCAGAAATGGAAGCTGAAGTTTTCCCTTAATGATGTAATGCTTAGAGTGAAATCTAACAAACTCACCAACTCTTGTCAGATTGATCAAAGGGAGTTAGAAACAATGAGGTATGTTACAGAAACACATTTCTATTAATGTGTACATAAATTAGTAATTTTTTTAACTACCTCAGCAACTTAAGAAATCTACAGTGTAAATATCTACACTGATTTTTTCTTCCAGGCTCCCTTTATAATTAAAGAAATTACTAATTCTGAAGAGAAATTCATCTGACCTGTTTTATACTTCTACTTCATAATAAAATGAATCACCGTGTAAAGGTGACAATTTCTCTCCTGTGTGTTAAGGAACTCCAGGTGCCAAGCTGTAGCAGTCTTATCTTGGTCATAGGAATCTTAGCTGGCTGATTGTAATGGAGCAGCACGTAGATAACAGTGATTGCCTTACTAACGAGTCCTTTTCCCTATCCAAAAGTGAAGCACGTTCTTATGTAAATATCCTTTTGCTTGACAACAGAAATTATTAATAGAATTATTTACATCTAAGAAAATCCTATAAGAACTCTAAAGACTATACTGCTGGTGAATTTTTCCATGGCATGCAGCATGCCATGCCGTGGCTGGAAGTCTGTTCATTGTGGCACTGCTTGGGATTCTAGCATCTAAAGACATGTAAGATTATCTATCTTCTTTTTCTTTATACTGTTTACTCCAATAAATGGTATTTAAATTAATACAGAGTCCAAATGCCTTTCCTACTGAGGTCATAACAAATATTAACTCTGGTGCATTATGGTAGTTTTAAGCCGAATCTCTGGATTTGGTCAGCTGAATCCTTGACTTCTTTGCAGCAATATATGTGTCCATCATAATGTGGTAGTAAGATGAAAGTTTATGGACAGAAGTTAATGCATAAATACTGTTAGATGGTTCCACATCAAATATATATTTTGGCTGATGTTATAATATTTTTTTCAATTCAATTTTAAAAGAAAATACACTTGATATTAAATTCTTCATATTCTTTAGTCATTGTACTGTAGTTAAATGACTTAATTTGACCAACAAAGCCTACTATATGATGATTATTTATAGATTTGAGTGGCTATTAATAATTCATTTAAAAGTCATGAATAATAACTGCCTTGTGAGAATTAGCCTGCAATATTGCTTTATGAATATGTATGCATTATTGTAATGTTCATCCTTCACAAGACCTGAGAGGGAGAATGGTACAAATAAAGTATACGGTAAGTGCTACATTCATAAAAGGTTATTTTTGCAATTTCTATGTAAATAGACTGCTCTCTGTGGAGAAAATGTGTGGAATGAAGAAAGAAGAGGGACTGCAAACTACCTGTTCATGACTAGAGTCCTGGGGTCAAAGGCTTTTTAAAGTAATTACCTCCACAGTTTCAGGGCAGCAGTCACCTCCTCATGATGTTAATGGAAGTATTCCCATAGACTGGGAATCTGGGTGGTAAAATATGCTCAAAATTGACGTGGATTTTACATTAATAAATAAAACTTTCAATAAATTTCACAGATTCAATGTGGATTTTTATTTCTTGGGGTTCTTTTGAAGAATAAGGTGCGTGACCAAGTTAAAATTTATGTATGATTAAGAGGGTCTGAATTTACTTCTGTGTGTGTGAATAAGGGGAGTGTAGTTCTACAAGAGAAACATTGTCCCTGGAAGGATAGTTAATTCTTTTTGCATTAGCTGTCACTAAATGATGTGATCATTAAAAACTCTTGTCTCAAACACAAAGTATTAAAAGTGGTTAATGTAAAGTATACTATTGCATTTAGGAACTAAACACTGTTTATTGTCCCTGTCTGTCATTAAGCATTGAAGCTTTAAGGATTCTGATAGTAATATTCATCAGTAGCATTATCATTGCCAATTGCTATGTGCTCAATCTCTTAGAATTACTGCTTCTCAGATTTTGACTCTGACATTGTAGCTTGAATTATTTCTCCTCATTTTCAAAAGTAGAATTGTAGCTATACTTTATTTGTGTTTAAATAATCCATTGGTAGGTCCCCCCCTTTTTTTTTTTTTCCCAGTGCTTATTGTTCAATGAAAGTCTCAGGTATTCCGTAGGGCAGACCTATCTGACTTTTTTCTTCACAAGCAACAACTGCTGTTTTACTTGACTTCAGTCAGTCCTTCCTGGACTGCCTCCATGTAGTTGTCATTTGAAAATGTCTGTCTTTAACGGGATGCACTAAACTGTATCAGTGCTGTGCGATAATTTATTTAAGCATAATTTTTATTTGTGGCCATATCGCAGTACTGTGTAATACTATTATGATGGATAAAGATGAGGTTATGAATAAACCACCAACTTCCTGTATGTCTGATGCTAGCCAAGTGTGATAAGATTGCTCAGATGTATTGCTGAAAAACATAAATGTTCATTAACTATTTCTGTTCTATTCTGAGAGTCAAGCCGAATAATGTTTATGTGGCTTAGACTTCTCTAGTTTCAGTGAGTAAAGACTATGTTTCATGAATACAGAAGAAACATAAAAACTGAAGAGCTGGAAAAGCTGTATGCAGGGTTTTAAGAACTTTCTGGCAGTATTTTTTCATCACTGAAAGTGATTTTTAAGAAAGTATGGCATTCTGGGAAAGTACCAGAAGACTGAAAAATTGAGGAGATGATATTCAAAAGCAGTTGAGGGAATGAACTTGGTAACTGTATCATGTGTAGGTCATCGCTGATCATAAGTTAACAAATGAGAAAGCTATTTAATAATAACAACAACAATAATAATAAGTAAAAGAAAAATTGTCTTCTGAGTAGATTTTGACTTTGTTTTTGAGGAAATCTTGGTGAAAGTAACTAATTTGACATACATAAGCTTTTATACGGTGTTCAAATGGCAATCTGGTTAGAAAAACAGCTATGACACAGAATTCATGTGACTCTTACCAGATGGATTAAAAATGATTGATTCATACCTTCACATCTACAGTTACGCTGTGAGGCCTGTCAGACACTAGAAGAAATTTTTAATGCGGTCCAGTAAGTGATATGTTGTCAGTCAGTGATGTTCAGTAAATCTTACCAAATTTCCAGAATAAGAGCTAGTATAACCGTGTCAATACACATATATTAGAGAAATGGCAAATAGTTTGGAAAACATTGATAATAACCTAGAATCAGGTCTATTACATTATTTTTTATATTGCCACATATAATGTCCATTGTAAAGTAAATATTCTACGGCGGTGGGAAGCTACATCTTGTAATTCTGAAAATAACTTTTGGTCTTGCTGTATAAAACCATATGAACATGAGTTCCTTTCTATTGTAGTGATGTGGCTCTGTGAATTTGCATAATGTGTAGATTTTTAGCAGATGACTATAAAGCAGAAACAGTAGGTATTTTTTACACAAGCAGTTAGTTTGCCTACTGCTGGGATAGTCCATCCAGTTCTGATGCCTGCATCTTCAACAAAGATTTGAAATCTATAAAACAGAATAGAAAAACCTTTGAGGTTGGTCCTATAGCAGTGCTGGTCCCAATACAGACCCCTGAGGCATGCCACTCGTCACCGGTTTCCACCTGGACATTGAGCCATTGACCACAACTCTTTGACTGTGACCATCCAGTCAATTCCTTATCCACTGAGTGGTCCATCCATCAAATCCATGTCTCTCCAATTTAGAGACAAAAATGTCATGCAGGACAGTGTCAAATACTTTGCACAAGTCTGAGTAGATGACGTCTGTTGCTCTTCCCTGATCCACCAACACTGTAACCATGTCATAGAAGGCCACCAAATTTGTCAGGCATGATTCGCCCTTAGGGAAGCCATGTTGGCTGTTAGCAAGGATGCTTAAATCCTGTATGGATATTCTGTATGAAACTACAGATCATAATTATACAGTTATATGCTGAATCATTTTTAGTGGAAGGGAGGAATGAAAATTTTTATGAAAGGAGAAGTATACCTTTCAGTGAAACCAAAACTGTATGCAGAATTTAGTGTGGCTGTTAGGCTGCAGTTCTTTTCACATTGTAACCTTAAAATACTGCACATTCTGGCTCTCGTACCCATGATGTCTTAGTCCTAGTTATATGATCTAACTACGTTTAGACAGGACGATCTAAATGCTGTTACCTTCTGCTATTAAGTACCTTAGCTTCTGTTGCTGATCTTTCTTCCATTGCAGGGCGTTTAGTAAGGGTTACTGTCGGGTGAGGCTGTAAAAGCAAAGAGGCAGTATACCTGCTAAGTTTGATCAGCAGAACAATCTTCAACCTGGAGAAAAGAAAATGGAAAACATTAAATATCTGAGGAGATTACAGCATAATGAAGCCAAGGTAGTGAAGAAAACATAATGGAAAAGTGTCTCTACTTTGTGAAAATTACTTACTTTCTGTTTTCAGTACTATGATAGATTGTTACTCAATTTTTTGTTCCTGTAAGTTTTGAAAAGTTTATTGACTTTTATAATAAAATTGAGAGCAACAAAATGATGTTTCTTTGAGTATACTAACTCGGCTTGCAAAATGTTGCTCTACTATGTATATGACTGAATGTGCAATCATAAAAAAGAAGAGTCAGGGCAAGGGAAGGTGGACTGATCTATCACTGTATATATTTGCGTTTGATGTCCACACCAGGGGTGATTATCCGCTAACAGTTAGAAGCCATTTCAAATATACAGTTCTATCAGAACATCTGCTGCGTTAAACTAACAATGGTTTTAACTTTCCCATTGGAACTCATTCTGTATCTTTTAACATTTTTACTAGGTGGTGTTTCATGGTGTGTTAAATCATGATATAATTACATATTTCAGAAAAATTAAGTACTAACTTCTTAGTGGAAATTTAAAAGATGCACTTCTATTTCCCAGCGGAAAAAAAAAAAAGCGCACTTATTTCACTAAGTAGCTTTTCAAATAGCCCTTGAAAAAGACTTACTTGGACAAAATGTTGAAGCTATTCCATTAAAAATCAGGTTAAAATAATGTAAATTACTTTCCAAACTGCAGTCTCGAAAGTTTACTTTCACAGAAAGTAACATCTTCAATTGGCCAAATTCTGTAGAGTTTGCATGCAGCTTTCAAACTCTAACATCAAGGATTGTGGTACAATTATAAGATCAAATATTCAGTTTCACTCTCTATTTTGTATTTTAAAAGATGATAAAAAGTTCTTTAAAGTTATAGCAGGAATTTCTTCTAAGAAATGCACTTGAAGTTATATCATAAAGATACATGTCAGTGATCTTTTGGAATTTCCCATGTGCTTCAGTTAGCACTTCTTATTTTGTCAGACAATGTCTTCTTAACTAAATATTCCTGAATAGCATATTTTATAAATACTATCTCCGTTATCTCGCTGGTCTTCATAGGAAACCAATCAAATATTCATCCAAGTAACCTCACTTAATAAAAGAAAATAAAATAAAACCAAACTATGCATAGTTTTCTGAGGAAATTTTCTCTATCTTGATGTTATTGTCAAACTAAAAAGTGTAGTCTTTGATCCCTTTATTCACAATCTCCTCTGTACCTTTGTTAATTTCGATTATGTTTGCTAGCAGACTCTTAAAAAGACATGGGGAAAAAGTCCTCCTCACCATCTTTTAAAACAGTAGGGTCTAGAGAGCAAGGCTATTATACATTCTGTAACTTCAGACGTATATTAATAAAATAATTTTAAAAATAACAAAGTGAACAGCACTGTTTTATTTCCAGTTTAGTATTTTCAAACCTTCCAGGAAACTTCATCAGTAAATATTCTTAGTGATCAGAAAACTGATCACTGTGGCTGTATATATTGCAGATTGGTAATAAAACATCAATGGAAAAAACAGGTATATAGATAAATTTTCCTCTAGTACTAGTCAATGTACCTTGTTCTTTTTTCTACTTGGAGAGATGTGACAGACTGCATGGAATATTTTGGTCAAGTGCACTTCAAGACTTTCTGCTTCAAGAACACAGACTAGAGTAGGGTCCAGTTCTTAGGAGAATCAATGGGCCGTATTCACAGTGGTGCAAGTTTGACATTCAAGGAATAGATCCAGGTTTGGATCTATTTAATTTGGCAACTAAATTAAGCTTAATTGCCAGAAATTTCAATTACAGTGTCATAATTGTTGTATAGTTTTTATTTTCTCCATGAGGCAAACCTGGTCATCATAATGAAAATGTATCAACAATGTTTATTACAAAATAGAGACTCCGTTTGAACAATGGACACACAATAACATCTTTTTTTTGTTGTTTTTAGAAGTTAATCACTTTGTAAGTAT
Source organism: Cariama cristata (assembly GCF_000690535.1). Classification (NCBI taxonomy): domain Eukaryota; kingdom Metazoa; phylum Chordata; class Aves; order Cariamiformes; family Cariamidae; genus Cariama; species Cariama cristata. Next base: position 49,151 of record NW_009625956.1, on the reverse strand, counting down.
GGCTGAAAAGTTATGCAGTAGAAGGCTATCTGTTATGCTATTATGTTGAATCCAACAGCAGTCAAATGTAATGTAATTGAACTGAAAGAGTCAAAATGGGATAGATTGGGAATGGGAGGTGTGTTGTAGCAAATATTTCTCAGATAGTCTCTTTCTTACCTAATATGTGGATGCAGAAGCAAAGCACTTTATTACAAGATGGTAATAACGCCTCATAGAAACTATTTCAAATATCATTTCCTCTACTTAATTCTGTTGAACAGTAGGTGACACTGACTCTGTCTTCAGTATAATTTAGATTCAATAGAGCTGTTTAGCAGGGTGATAGCACGTGCTCAGTTTTCTATGAAACATAACATTAAAAGATTTTAGCATAACTTTAACCAGAAAAATCTTCAGGAACTTCTTGAATGATGCCTTGACAGTATGCTTTAATTGTATGAAAGAAGGTGGAAGGCAGCCGTGATGAACATAAAAGATTGTAGCATGTTTGAGAATAAATTCTATACCCATTCAGTGTTTCTGTGAGGTAAACAGTCCTTACATCACAGACAATTTTCTCCTACCACAGGAAAATGTAACAGAGTGACTTTCTAGATACTCATTTCCAGGCAATACAAATATTCAGCTCTTACTGAAGAACAGGAAAGGAAAGGAAAGGAAAGGGAAAGGAAAGGAAAGGAAAGGAAAGGAAAGGAAAGGAAAGGAAAGGAAAGGAAAGGAAAGGAAAGGAAAGGAAAGGAAAGGAAAGGAAAGGAAAGGAAAGGAAAGGAAAGGAAAGGAAAGGAAAGGAAAGGAAAGGAAAGGAAAGGAAAGGAAAGGAAAGGAAAGGAAAGGAAAGGAAAGGAAAGGACAGTTGGAAGGGACCTATAACAACCATGTAGTCCAGCTGCAATATATAAAATATTTTAAATCAATATTTATTACATTTCAGCTTTAGGACTGTATGTACAATATGGCTACATTGTTCCTTGTTTCTCACATGAAAGCTGCACTGGCACTTGGGAGATTGAAAGAAGGTGCAGAATTTTTACAAGTATAAACTGCATATAGCATAAAAGGTCCTATTTCTCTTATCAACCTTTCACAGCCCTGTGGTCCACATACCATCAAGTTTTCAACTGGAAACAAGTTGAAAAACAGTATTGCAACAAAGAGATTATTAGGAGCTATTACCCTTTTAATGTGTGATAGTTTCCACTCTCTCTCTTTAATTTTCATAAGCAAACCCACTGGGGAGCCGAACTGTGCACATTTATGTATGTCTTATGTACAGAGGAAGTGTATTTGTGCAATCCTATTTCTAGGAAAGCACAGATGAGCAGACTGTCTTTTGAACTGGAAAGTCTTGAAAAGAGGAAGGAGTTTGCTGTTTTGGTCTTTATCAGGCAGACAACAGCTACAAGCCATTCTGTGCGAAGAGAGGAAAAAAGTAGGGTTTTTTCCCAATATATTTAACTAAAAACTTTCTTGTAAGAAAATACGAATAACAGCCTGATGCAGAGAAGGATAAGTCAGGGCTTTATACCTACCTGTCTTAATTAGAGACAAATATTAGACCTCTAGTGTTATTTTTATAATGTATATTTGTGTCAATAGAGTGTTAGTAACAAGCTAATAACTGTTGTATCTGAAGAAGCTGCAGTTCTGAGGTTGACAAAATACTGGTCCTAGTTATTTTTAAAATTCTGCAGAGAGGAACTGTGAAAAGCCACAGATATGCAGTATCCTATGTTTACCCTCTACTATACATCTGTTGCCTATTTATAACAAGTTATAAATGAAAACAGCATAGATAAACATGGATATACACCTTTTTTAATGTAGTGTGCCTAACTGTAGTATTTGTTATGGTATGTGCTAAAGGCTCATCCCCATGCACACAGAGTAGCACAGAGTCATAGGGCAGCAAGGGAGCCCCGGTGCCACACTCAGAGATACGAGCCCCTGCTCTGGCCTTCCAGGGCTGTCACAGGAAAGCATCAGCCCCATGGGCTGGATGAGACCCAGCACTGCAAGTCCCTGGGGGGTGGGTCTCTGGGACACCTCACAGCCTGGAGTGGGATTCCTACGCTGTAGGATGGAACTCTTTGTGGGATGCTGGGGAAGCGCGTGCTGGGATTGTGCAAGATTTCTTATAGGATGCTTAAGGAAGGAATCATAGCCAAGGAAAGGGAGGGATCCAGGTGGTCTGGGGAGAAATAATCTCGGCAAAATGCAGGAAGGAGGGGATAAAAGGGGACGAGAGACTTGTCAAACTGTTTTTTGGTCAACATGCATGTCTGTCTGACCATGCTCTGTGCTGGGCCAATGCAGCCTGTCCTGTCTTCTCATTAAACTTAATTTCTAACTTTTTTACTGGATGAGGGACTCTCTATTCCGCGTGCATGTGTTTGAGGTCTGAGTGCCAAAACTGCAGTCAGACCACAACCAATATGTCCATGGTGCAACAACTGGAGAGAAGAGAGTATGTGCACAGTGTGTGAATATGTGTGTCAGCATGTAATCACTAGCTGATACCAAGCCAAAGTAGTCCACAAGAACAGTATGAGACTTGGGATCCAGGTATTGAAGCAGCGACAAGTCTGGGATGGACACAGGTGTGCCTCTGTGAATTGACTATCATAGGTCTGACTGGGGACACCACAAAGTCTGGGCATCAACTGAGAGATCCTTTTGCATGTGTGTTTCTGTGCATGAGGCAACCAGAGAAGAAATGTTCATAGGGTCTGCTACTGGACTAATTGCCTGAGGCCAGCTACTGGAGGGATCTATATTGCATATATGTACATATATGTATATATATTTCCCACTAAGGGACTTTAATCTGGGAAGGAAAACAGGATGAGGCCATTGGTACTGCTTGTGTTTGCATGAGTGAGAGTGGGGTATTTATGTTGATCTGTGTTGACAGCCATGTGTATACAATATATGCGTATTGTATGTGTGTGTGTATGTGTGGTTGTGTATGCCTATTGGTATTACATTCTACACTCCTGACTGGACCTGGGGACATGGAGCTACAACAGCCTACTGGATTCAGGAACCCCTAACAATTGCAAATGCTATCCAGACAAAACAATCTGAAAAATAATAATACATGCTGAATATACCAAGGAAAAAGTACAAAAGACACTTGTTCTGCTTTCTCATATAGACATCTTTTCAAAATTCCTAGCATTACATATATCCCATCCATCGTTCCTAATTTTAGCCAATTTCATTGCTCTATACAGCTTAGTTTTATTATCTGTTACTAATACCATATCTTTTTTTTTTTTTTTTTTTTTTTTAACCTAGAGTTGTTTTCTGGTTGCCAGTACCATTTACTGGCGATAAATCTTTATTTGATAATAATATTTCTATTCTGGGAATACAGGTCAATAGTCTTTGTTAAGACGTTGGCTAAGGTCTTATTCACCTTGGAAAAAGACTGTCCAGTTAAAATGTTACATAGCACCTCTACCTCTTGTTAATAGCAATTTATTTCCTATGTGGCTTATTTTAGGATTTGGCTCTCATGATTCCAGTTCGAGTGATCAAAGACAAGACTAATCTTCTCTAGCTGCTTGGTTACTGCTGTATGCTGGAAGCTCCCCAATTTTTGCTTCTGCCAGAAGAGAACATAAAATAACTTAATCTACTTTAAATAAAAGAGCCAATTTGGCTTAAAAAATCCTTTTAAGCTTCCACACTTTGAAGGAGTAGACGGGGGCTATCATTGCAACACTTGTTAAACAAGAGCATCTCTTCTTTCTCTGCTGTGTATTTTATTCTCAGGCTTTGCCTACCTAGTCACATAGGATAATGTACAGGAAGTAGGAGGGTCCTGGAAACTTAAAAACAGTTAACTGTAATAATGAAAACAGGTAATTTAAGAAAATTCTTTTTTTCTTCCTAACAACTCTAAAACTTTATTTTCTTGAGACAAAGATATAAGCAGACAAAAAATCGGTAGAAGTCTACTTAAGGGGCAGGATCAGCCCTTCTTCTTTAAGGTGCTATGTGACCTATTTGTAAAGAAGACTTGTGTACAAAGCAGAAAAAGGAAAGGGGAAAAAATGTTTTCCTGAGCTGTAGCAGTTAGGAAAACTAATAACTGATTTTAAAAGAAAACATCTGTGATGTTAACTTGGAAACAGGTGTGGCAGGTGCATCCTTTCCCCCACCGCCAGCACCAGAATCTTCTCAACTGGTGGACCACTTGGTTGGGGGATAGGAAAGGCAGGGCCTCTTGGTTGGCAGACAGGGCCCTTAGCCAATCAGACACCTCAGTCAAGAGAATTTTTTTAGACCACTGACCATATATGACCACAGATCAGGTTCAACCTAGGTTATAAATGGAGCCCTGCTGAGGGGGCTATGTTGAGTTGGTCCTCCTTGGGCCAGAGGGTTGGTGGTTGAGGATTCTCCCCTTAAGGTTGGGATGCTGCCTAAGGAATCTCCTTGAGGATGAGGGCCCTCATCTTATAGGTGAGTGCACACTTTGTATTATCGTTCCAAAGTTTGGAGATCCCCTGAGCTATGTAGTAATTGAATTATACATTGTATCCTGAACCTGTAATTTAATGTTTGTCAGAGTGTAAAGTTATTTTGGTTAAGAGCACAGTTTTCTTTTCTTATCCTTTTTTATCCTGATTTTCAGCTTTGGTTAGACAAATTCCTTTTCTGAGTTTGCCATCTGCCTGGTTTGATTGTCTATATATAATCCTTTAGACATAAACCATTGACTATGTCTGGCACTAGGAGTGGATCCAGTCATACCTAGACTACTCTCTGAGGTGGAGTTTAGAAAGCAAGGGGGTTGTCTCTGTACCTAGTGTCTTGATGGGAGGGTTTCCCCAACAGTTTTGTTTGAACTTGCCCTCTGTTCAGCAAATACTGGTGTGCCTCTGTGACAAGAAGTACAATAAGAATTGCATGATTACAATGTTGCCTGTTGACCAGTCCGAAATAACCCCTGTGCTTGTAGTCAAGGAGTGAATATTCTGCCCATCCTTGAATTGGAAGCCAGTCGTTCCTAGGCAGAAACACGGCAAAGCTAGCTAAAAGAGTGCCTTACTGGCTTTAAGCGTAGTAGGAAATGTACTTAGCTTTTGTCAGGTAGAAGTCACTGTTCTGTACATCACACACCTTATATCTGGTAGTCTTTATTCTCAAGTGAGAGCTACAACACCAATAATTTTAAATGGTTATTTTTAAATGCACATTATACAATTGTGAAATATGTTCTATACAGCTTTTTAATTTCCTCCTACCAACTGATGTGTCCATTAACAGTGAATAACTATTTTTTCAGGCTTGTCCAACAGGCATACTCTTAAAAGTACGAAAGGAGAGTCCAGAGTGTCTTTACATGAATTTTCAGAAAAATACCTTTCTCTAGTCAAAGCTGTCTCTGCTTTGAAAAGGGTCCACCACCTATCCCTACCTCTTAACTGAGACTTTGAGTATATTCTTATTTGAGACCTTTCTGGGTAGCAACATCACTGGTTAAGACAATGAAACATTTCACCACAGCTCTGAAGCCTAATTTCATTGATGCTTTTTGTTTTCAGTGTGCACAATGACTATCTCTAGACCCACATTAAGAGTGAAGACACTATTTCTCAGGTTTAAAAGGTTTTCAAATTATTTAACATTATGGATATTGGACTATAATAATAAAAATTACTTGTTTTTTCTCCTTTGCTTTTACTATTTCTTTGTTGAACAGAACAAAATGACAGTGAAGATAGTTTAAGCTAATAAATGCAAAGGTCATCCCTTGTTTCTCTTCACGTATATACCCGGCTGACTATCAGAGCGCTCTGTGATTCCTTTCTTACACTAGTAAATGAAAGACTCATTTTCCTGAAAATGTGTGGTACTCATCAGTTCCATTACAAACCTCATGGACAGCTAAACAGAAAAACTTTTTTAAAGTTTTAAAGAAGTCTATGTAAATGGGTGAATGAATTATAAACTTCTTATCCTCACCTACACTATTGGACTCTAGGTAGAATCTTCAAATGAATTCTCATTGCAATTAATTTTTTGAACACAGTGTACTCAAAGCCAATCTCAAATTGCTATCTTTGACACATCCAAGTGTGGCAGACGTAGAGCAGAACCATACTGTCACAGACACAGTACAAACAAGCCTATGTAGAGCCTTGTATTGTGTTTTTTTCTCACGTTATAGTCACTATTTGGACACCCGTGTGAGTACTTGTATATTGGCTTCTTTCCTGCCATAGAATTTGGACTTATTTTCATTCAGTTATTGTCCTTTGGTTGTCTTCTAACTGAAATATAAGCAGTTCTATAATCAGAGTATAATATACTTCAACTTCATCAAGCATGTTTCTATCAAAGTGTTAGCATTTGCATGATAAATCAAGAAAAACAGTACAGTTTAAACATTGAGTTTTTTATTAGGTCATTAGACAAGTGTAATGCACATTTGATAGATGATTTTTTTAATATGCAAAAGAGCAATGTCATCAATTCTATCATTTGCTTTGTAAACCTAATTGCCGTGTAATGCAGGTAATGATGAGAAGAAAAGTAAAGGTATCTATCCATATAATACATAAGCTATTTGAATTAAGCTAAACCTTATCTCTGTTCTGCACTACTTGTGAAGCTACTCTGAATTTGAAGTGGGAGATCTTCATATCCACTGAAGAAGGCAGCAATCACTGTAAAGAATTTGAAATTTTATTTGGCTACTGCTGTTGCATAGCTCATGGAATTCAGGTTAAAAGGCAACATATAAGAAATCTGTGCACTTCACCTACAGAGTAACTTGGGCTGGGACTGAAGCCCCAGGTCTGTGCTTATACAGGGAGTCCTATATCTGGCTGCTCAGGACAGGTACGGCCTATTGGTACACTCCGAGCCCTGAAGGTACTTTTATATAGTATTATAAGTGAAGGACAGTTTTTCATTCCTGACAAACTGAGCATTACTTACAGCATTTTTCTGCAATGCTTTCTATGGAAATTTATAGAATTGTACAATAATTTGCAGTGAGCTTGAGCACGGAAGGCTCAAAGCAGGGCCAGCCATGAAGTCAGACCAGGTTGCTCAGGGCTGGAGACTGCACCTCTCTGGACAAGCTGTACTAATGCTTCACTGTGCTCATTACTTAGTTTTCGTGTCCAGTCTAAACCTTTATTTTTTTTTTAAGTTATGCCTATTGTCTCTGTGCCACCAGGAACCCCTACAAAGATCCTGATCCCATTTTGATGACCTCCCCATAAATGTTTACCAGTTTCTATGAGGTTTCCCCATAGTCATCCCTTCTCCAGGCTGAACCAGCCTCTTCTGACAAGGCGAGTTCCCTGACCAGCATAGTGGATTTCTGCTATAACTCTCCCTAGATTATTGATGTCTTTCTGATTGTGACCAAAAACTAGACACAGTATTCTAGATGCAGTCTAATGAGAGCTAACTAAAGAAAAAGAATAATTTCGCTTGATGTATTGGCTGTGCTTCTGTTAATACAGCGCAGGAGCCTCTTGGCTCTCTTTGCTGCCAGGTCATGCTGCTGGGTCATGATCAGCTTGCTGTCTGCCAAGATCACCAGGGCCTTTTGAGCAGAGCTGCTTCCCAGACCATCAGACCCTACCCTGTACTGGTGCCCGGGATTCTTTCTTGCCAGGTACAAGATCTCCCACTGAGGACCTCCTGTGACTCCTGTTGATCCATTTGCCCAGGCTGTCTAGATCCTCCTCAACGACAACCCTGTCCTTGAGTGTAGTGACAGGCCCAACTACCAGTTTAGTGTCATCTGTAAATTTGATCAGGGAACACTGGCACCCCTCCCAGTCTTTTGTAAAGATGTTAAATGAGATTGGTCCCAGAGCAGGCCTCTGGGACACTCTGCTTGTTACCAGCATCTAGGTGGAGTATAACCCATTAACCATTACGCTCTGAGACTACTAGTCCAAAAATTTTTTGGGAGTGTTTTTAATTTTTTCCTGTCTGGTTGCCCATGTATCCAAACTACAACATCCCTAGCTGGATATAAGAATGCTGTTGGGACAGAGTGTCAATAACCTTCCTAAAGCCTAAGAAAATGGCATCCAGTGCTCTTCTCTTATCTAGAAATCCAGACATATCATAGAAAGCAGTTAAGTTTGTCAGGAATGAATGATAAACTCATGCTGGTTATTCCCAACTGGCTTTTTCTCTTCCAAGTGACCAGAAATTACTTCCTGAAGGACTCATTCCATGACTTTCGCAGGGACTGAGGTGAGGCTGACCAGTCTATAGTTCTCTAGATTGTCTTTTCAAACTTTTTAGAAGATGGGTGCAACATTTGTGTTCCTCCAATAACTTGAGACTTCCCCTGATTTACATAACTTTTCAAAATGATAGAGTTGCCTTGCAAGGACACTGGCCAGCTCTCAGCACCCTTGGATATAAACTGTCCATCCCAGGGAATTACATGGTTCAAGCTCTCTGAAGTGATATTTGACATTCCCCCCCCCACTGCCATCCACTCCTGGTAGGTCTCTTGCTTGAACCCTGCCTTTTAGCACAGGGGTCAGGGGCATCTTGTAGGTGGAAGGTCTTCCTTTGCCTCCCTTTGCCGAGGCAAAGAATACATTCAGTATCTCAGCCTTATCTGTCTCCAGTTTTGATGTATTCTTCCAATACAGTCCAGAAAATACTTCTTTTAACACTGAGTTTTTGGTGAATATAGCTATTGAACACTTTTAAAAAAATTAAAAATATATGTAAATTAATATTTTTAATAATTTGAAAGTGAAAACATTTTACTCAGTTTTCTGTGTTAGCTTACTGGAATACTAATTTTAAAAGGTAGGGGCGTTATGCAGACTTTATTAAAATGTATAAACTATGGAACTCAGGAAGAATTCCAAAAGTATTGACATTCATAAATTATACTTGAAGTAAAATGTCATTTTGTTTTTGGAAATCCTACTCTTAATAAATCATTACTCAGCAGAAAGATTCTTCTCCCTGTGTGAAATGAGAGGATAATGGGTACACATCATACAATTGTCACTTTTTCTTCAGAGGGGAGAGGAAAGCAGAAGGGTTGGAAACGTTACCACTTTTTAAAGGAAGTGCATCTTAAAGAATGCAGAAAGTAATGGACCTATTTCATTATGATTAGACCAGGTTACTCCACTGTAGAAATTTGTCAATTGTTATTGCTGTTGGTAAAAATATATAATGTATATCTTGATTTAATAGGGCCATCTCTACACTGACCACTTTTCACTTTTTCAATTCTGTTAAATTTAAAAGCATGTTTACTTGCACAGAAAGAATATGACTGGATGTGTGCAAAATTTTTCTCTCAGAAAATTTCTGTCCTTCTATTTTGTAAATACAATTAATTACATATCTTTCTCTATAGATTTACTAAATTGGTAGGAGCATAGAATTTCTCACATCGGTCTTAAGAAATCATTCTCTAATCTTAATTTTCATGTACCAGTTGCATTTTATTAACTGTTCGGTCATATGACGTAAGGTGATTTCTTTAACGTGTCCTAGTGAACTATTGCTTACTGACTCAACATAATGGTGCTTTAAGATGAAGAAAATTACTTTTGAACTGAAGTGGTGTAATTGAGGCAGGCAGCTATTAGGGCTCAGCTGATGCATGGTAATTCATTAAGCCATAGTAACTCAGTAGCTTTGGCTCATTTAATAATAAAGTATATGTAACTCTTTATAGTGCTTATGCAAATTACAAATCAGTGGGTCATTCTTTATACTCCTACCAAAATATTCTTCAGTATTGCTTTTGTGATAGTAAGAGGCAAAAATTATTTTTTTTTAGTATAGAAGCTATCTAAGTCATAGTGTTAGGAATGAATTACTAGGAACCAATACAAATCAGAAAATTTCATTTTGGTGAAAATCACCTAATTCATAGCTCTGTAACAATTCTGTGGATGTCATTGGAAATTTTGCCAGTAACTGCTGTAGGTTAACTCTTCTGTTAGGATTATAATGCCACATTCCTTAGGATAGCTATGTTCTACCACCACTTTTTTCACTTGTAGTAAAGTGAAAGTAATACATTTGCAATACCGTCTCTCTCCATTATTTCTTTCCTTAGAAAAACAATAATTGATCTGGTTAAAAAAATGTCAGTATATATTCATAGCTAGCAGTAGTAAATTGAATTCAGTGTTACTTGTGGTACATTTGATGCTCTATTAATATGTCTTGGGAAGAAAGAAATGAGGATCAAATATTACGTTTTCTAACACTTGCTTCAAAAAAATCCTTATAAGAAAACTTTGATTTCAATGTGCTGTCAAAGCTGGAAAAATGTGCAATTGAGTATAAATTCTTGAATAAAAAGTCATAGAATGATAGATGATTTTTGTGGGTTTTTTATAAGTTCAAGTACAATGCATCAAAGCTATATACATAGTAACTCCATGCCCTTAATTCCTTTTTCCACTATACAAGCATTCTACAAGGGCAAAGACAACCTACTTTATTAAATTGTTTATTCCATTTTCAACACCTCCGCACCCAATTGTAGCTTATACTCTGCAGCAGAGTATACTTAAAACACTTCTGAAAAAAACCTTGTGCTGATAATTTTATCTTATTCTTTCAATATCCTTCCCCTTCATGTATTTGCTTAATCCATCTGTTGTGTCATTTCTTAATTAAGAAGCCCCGCCTGCAACTGATAGTGAGGACAGCTTAAATTCTGTTGTTCTCCTACAATGTTAGCACAAACAAATGACAGGGTATCATTTCATAAGACAGGGTTCACAGTAGGTAGATCATGAAAGGTCTGCATCTTCCCCAGTTTTCTGAAAGGACACTAGACTTAAGAGTACACCTAAACGTCACAGTTAATTTGGTTCCAGATGTTGTTAAAACATCTTTGAACAACTGTTTGGAAAAGAGACTTAGAAAAGAAAGATATATAAACAGCTATTAAGAATTTACCATCAGTTTAAAGAACTCATTGGGAAAAATATTAGCTGCTATATACTTAGGCAAAGGTATAAGAACAGGTAGTAGTAATAGTAGTAGTTGGAATAAAGAATGCAGCATATTGATGAAGTTCGAACTAGTGGAGAATTTTGCATTTAATTCTTTGCAACTGGCATAAAGTAGTCAAGAAAGCAACGCAAGTACACTGAAGATAGAACAATTTCTAAAAAAACCCAATAAGATGTTACCTTTAAATAGAAATATTCCAGTTTATTCTCTTTTAACATTAGGTAATATTAGTCTAATTTTATAAAACTGCAAACAGTATTCTTCCTAGAACTCAGCTGCAGACTATCTGTGTGTCTTCTGTACTATTTTCTGAAAAAGTAACCATTGCTAACACTCTTGTAATTACCTCTAAAACAGACCGATTCAGCAGTGCAGTGCAACTGCTGCTAGAATCCAAATATCAGTCTCTATGTGATGTTCTCCATATTAGCCACAGGACATTGAACACAGTGCAAATAAAGGAAGAGTTTTATGTATTGTGTCTAATAGAGAATCAATGACAGATCTTGTGTGAAAATAAAGAGGAAAAGTGGTTGTATATTACACTGAATGGTACTTATATACACATTGTAGGCCCAGTCTTGAAGATTTTAGCTGTTCATAATAGCTACTATCTTTTATAGGAATTTTGCATCCCTAGGGATTACAAGTTCATGTGCTACTTTCTAAATTTGTGAAAAGGAAGAAGAATATGCTTAGGAATCCTAGAAAAAGAAGACTTTAGGATATTAGTAGTGAACATTGTTTACTGTTTACAAAATGCAGAAGTAGTAACTTATGGCTTAAATGATGTACAAGATCAGTTTTAGTCTGGGTTGGAATAATTTATGAAGAAATATAGAAATGGAAAGTATAAGATGGTAGGATTGACAAAGAAACAGCTGTTAGGTTGGTGGTTGAGGCAAGTTTGTGAAGAAAGAACTGATTAGACAGTCACAAATAACAGGAGAGGAGAACAGAAGATATTGTTCTGATTCTACTGGGAACGACCTTTGCTAAATTCACTTATTTAGTTGGTCCAATTAGTTTGATTGATAGTAGTATAATCAGCATATTTCAGAAATAAGCTTAATGATCCATTTCTTTTTCCACATATGCACCAACCTCTAATGTGGAAAATTCATTTAATGTACTGTGCACTATAATACTACATATTACACAATATCAGGTCATAAACACTTGATGTCTGTCCCCAAAATATATGTATTTACAAGGAAAAGAGGTGACTTTCAAAGCAAAATTATACATTACACGATACATATATGGACTGGGCAGAAAATAATATTCAACTGTATTTTAAAATATGTTATTTGTATTATTTAATAAATAAAAAGCAAAGAAAAGCCTGTTTTCAAAAGCAGATTATATGACAGTGTTAGATCAATCATACTAAGTTTTTTTTTGCAAAAAAATCTGAAAGGTAGGTAGCTCCCAGTTTAGGTTTATTTTTATTATTTCTTAAAGCTATATATTTTCATTGATCATATCTTCCGAAGTATGATTTTACTCAACGTTGACTTATTTTTATTTAGATAGAAATAAAATACAAGTATAAAATTAGTGTAGTGATGGTGCTTTTTGGACTTAAATGATTATGATCATTGTAGTGTATTATTGTATCAATGGATTGCTACAGTTAGATTGTAAGTTATTTTCATTGCATCTCTAACTTCACAAATGCCCACACATTTTAGAAGCTATTATTTTATCACCTTTTTTCCTCTGTGTACCTTAGTAAAAATTGTTATGAAGAGTGATTATTTTCCATCCAGCTGAGATTCAAACATATTCCAAGTTACTCCAGTGAACATTTAAGGGTTTTAATAATTAATGCTGGAAGTCAGAAAATACTGATACAGCTTTCCTCTAGACAGCAGGTCTCAGTCTCATTTGTAAAGATACGGCAAGACACTCTGTTATCTGTTGGACATACTGCAGAAAATGTGTCGTGGTAGCGGTTACTGAAAAGGTAGTCTGGTATTCTAGTTTTAATCATATACACTCCTTGCTGTCAGTCCACAACACCCTCTTCATTTACATTAAAATACCCAATACTAAAGTTACCTACATGACAGGCCACGCTAAAATAAAGCAAATAAAATTACCAGTTAGCAGCATTAAAAGCCAGAAAATTCATTGTCAAGTTTTACTAAGTGAAAGGTAATAGAAAATTATGTTTAATCTACTTACAATGCCTTTACACTTTCATCTCCACAACCTGCTTTGGACTCTGCCTGCTTAGATAAACTAATTGTTCAGGGCTCCAATCTTAGAGGTAACCAACATTTTGAGGTGAAGTTTGCTAAGATAGTACCATCTGTCTAATGTCTGATAAGAATGTATTCTGGATTCAGAGCAGGTGAAGATTGCCTCCAAGTAGGTAGCTACCTCACACAGCAGAGTTTGAGATACAGTTGTATTTTTATCCTGCACTCACAAGAAAATTATCTAAAAGATAACTAAGCATGCCATGAAAACTTTTCTTGACAAGAACAAAAATCTCCAAAGCCTCTTCAGGTATCTTGCCTACATTGTAGTATTAGAAGGTGGAGCACAGATAATGCTATATAAGTTTGTAACAATTTTAGGACAGTGAAGTTCCCAGGAAATGTTCTTGTAGGAAGGCTGAGTGATTGTATCAGAGGTAAAATACAAGGAAAGAGATGGCAAGACCTCAGATGAAAGGCTTAATATGCAGAACATCACACTTAACTGATAGAACAGACAGAGTAGAAAAGAGGGTAAAAAGCTATAGATCTAGCAATTTGGACCTACTCTTTAAAGATCTTGGGCTACTTACAAGAAGATGAACCATATACGCTGGTGTAGGACTACACACTCTACAGGTATATAGGAGATGCTAACCGTGCCTTTTTTTAAATACCTGTCTTTATACTTCTTATGCTTGTTTTTATACTTTGTTATTGCTATTTAAGCTTTAAGATAGAAGCCACAAAATGCTGAGTAATTTTGGGCTTTATTTTTTTATTCTGATTTCTTAAACTTAGTGGTTGGTTTAAGAACATTCAAATACATTAACTTATTTAATGTTTTAAAACAAAATTTTCTTGTGTTATCTGGTAAAAGGTAGAATTGCCAATGAGTGTTGTAGATGGTATTCAGAAAATGTGTTACAGTCTGCTGTAGCTGCTATAAATGCTGTGAAATAGATCCTGTTTTCAAACCATTGATGCTCAAGAACAGAGAGAGTTACCTGTCACTGTGTTTTCCCACCTAGGAAGACTTTCTGCCAGCAACGGCCCTCTGCCCTTGGTTGTAGCAGGAAAAGCCATCTTAGTGCAAGGCTCAGTGCTTGACGTAAGGTTAATATTGCTCGTAGCTCACAGCTACTATATCAAGCTTGGGTGAGAATTGTCACATCAATGAGAAAGCTGTTTTCTACCACTGATCTGAAGATTAAGGTCATAAAGATGTGGAATAATGTTGTACTGAAACATTTTGTTTGTTAAAGATTAAATTTCCTCCTATTTTTTAATTAATGCAAGAAATACAAACATGTTCATTCTTATCTGGATCTAGCTACTCCTGAAATACTGATTTGTTTTGGGTTTTTTGGGGGGGAGGAAGGGTTTGATCATTTGTATGTTTTGGTTTGTTTTTTTTCCCCTGCTAGCCTTTCATTGAGATCAGAGTAGTACTGTTGTACATGAGATTTCTAATACTTCAGCAAAACATGGAAACATGGATCCTGTTTCACAACTGGAGTTACACTGGCAGAGGTCTGTGGAATTGTGAAGCTTTATACCGAAATTCATGAAGAACTATACATGAAGATTTCTCACAAAAATTACGATTGATCACAAGAATGATGCAAAAATTATTTGTCACCTCTCCTTGCTCAAATTTGTTCAAAATTAAGTATTGCGTTTTGTCTGTAGTGAACATTTTATGGAAAAGTCGAAATGACATGGAAGAGAAGGAACATAACTGAATACAGCCTTTTTCATTTGCTTGTTTTCTCACTTAGATTTTTCTTTCTCTACTTATTCTTTTCCCCTTTTTTTTTAACTCCTGACAGTTGTTCTTCCTAGATAGAAGAAAAACCTAGTATAAAGATTAATTTCCAAATAAATGTTCCAGGAAATTCATCAACTCATACAACTTCATATGACAGCCTCTAGTATTTATGTGCTTTGTTTTACTCTTTATCAAGTAGGGATGGGTGAAAGATCCCATCTGTGTTTTTGAAGGTTTCTGCACTGCAAATTTATTAGATAACATTAAAATGGACAGATGGGCAGATAATTTTGCCTTCTTATACAGCCATGACCAGAGTGCATACAATGTTATGGAATAAAGATGTTCACTTTCCACTTGTTGCCCATCCATACCAGCCAGTGTGGTCAAACAGAAAAGGACCAACTGTTTCTTTGGCTGCCTGATATGGATCTTGTTCTTGAACGTCCGGTGGTTTTGCAGTTCAATGTTTAGATCCTTCTGTATACACTCTTACAAATATCTCCAAACACACAGGTGTGTAACAGGAAAATCCAAATGGGTAACTGCAGTGACATGAATTTTTATAAAAATACTAAAAGACAAATAACAGATGGCATTTATACATATAATTAGTTTTGTAAACCTCAAAATCCTTGAAAATTAATTTTAGTGTATTGCAACCACCACTGTTGGTTACTAATACCTTAATTTAGAACCCATGTACAAAATATCTGTATTTTTGCTTGCTAGAATTCATTACCAAAAAATGAAGCATTTTCCTACAGTTGTAGAGTGAATGAGGGGCATGGTTGAAAGAAGAAACAAAGTATATATGCAACATTATACTCCATCCATATAAACATGGTATGAATAGACTGATTACGTTCTTTCAGATTCTGAATATCTTCAAGAAGGAATTTATGGACTTAGTGTCTCTAGACTAAATTATGGAATTAATTGTCTAGACTATCATGGGCTCACTACTGAGTGAAACAGGTCTTTTGGTGAGAGAGACTACAAGAAAGGCTGAGGTATTCACACTTTTCCCTAAGTTTTTGTTAACGCTTTCAGCTCCCAGGTTTTCCAGGTCTCTGTGCCCTGTGCCAAAGTTTGGGACAGAGGGGAGTGGTGAAGCCTGAGTTAGGATTCCTCAGGTGAGCTAATCATTTTCAAGTTCATGGGACCAGGCTGGATGCATTTGAGAGAGCTGGTAGGAAAGGAAAGCTAGCAGTGGAGCTAACCACTGTACAGAAAATGTAAATCTTGTTCTCTGGCACTGCCATTTTCCTGAAGAAATTATAAAACTATCTTGCACATATTGCACTTACATAAGGAAGCAAACACACTATATAAAAATGCTCCATGCAGGGAATGTATTTGGTTTGGCATACAATAACAATGTTCATATTAGGTCATACTTTGTTTGGCCTACAGCAACTGAAGAGTACTGTAAGGGAAGTGTTTAACACCTCCTATCTAATGAAAGATAAAAGCCTTTGGCTGTATGTAGGATGCCATTCATCAAACATTGATTTCTGTTGTGCATAATGTGCCTGAAGTGATATGATATAGTATTCAACACCACAAAACTCTTCTTTCACTAGCTTCCAGATAAGATAAAAATTCTCAATATGACATTTCTTGAGAAAAGTAAATGTCTTACTGAAATCCCACTGCACATATGATGAAAGTTTCAGATGAGAAGGAAGAATCTTATCTTCTAAAACTTGTATGTAAAAATTTTTCAAATGAACTTTCAAATAGGCACAGGTATTTCTTTTATGTCATAAGGAACACATAAGAGATCATTGTGTTGTGTCAGTGAATTGTACTAAAAATTATTTTATTTTCTCAGTATCTTGACGCTGTCAGAGAGCACAAAGGGTAGAATAATTTTCTTAGTTTCATATTTCATGTGTTGATAGTTTTTTACATTATTTTTTTTCAGCAGCCTGTAAGCCATCTAGACAGGACCATTAATCAATGATCTATTGCCCACTGCAGATTGTTATAACTGGTGTAGTCAACTATCTAGAAAGCCTTGTACTTGGAACACAGCGGGGGTAGGAAGGGGAAAAAGTTATTGGTAAGTTTGTACATTCGATTTACTTGTCTTTATTAAGCTGTGTGGCTCCTTTTCTCATCAAGCTAGTCTGGGGGGTTTGCTCATGCTCCCACATTGGTTATGTAGCAGACATATTTGAATATTTGACCACAGCTCTGTTTTACTTCTCTCTGTTGTAGTCTTCATAAGGAAGGAAGTGGACGTAATGATTCTTGACCAAAAGGACAGGTAAATAACAGAGACCTAGATAGACTGTATGCAGCTAATGGTTATGGAAAGAAAGGAAATAACTTTTGCAACTTGATGTGGATTTTCTGAAAGACCTTTCCTTGTCTTCTGGACATACACTGTGCAAACTGGTGACCAATCCAAATGAAATCTGGTTGCTTCAATAAAATTCAAGCAAACAGACTTCTTTGCTAAGGAAATTAGGCAATAGTTGGTATTAGTGCTACAAGAAGAACATTTTTTGACTGGCAGTAGTGTAACTGAGGAAGTGGACAGACTCTGATCAATGAATTAAGGGGAAAAAAGTGTTCTTTCATTCTACTTAAGAGCCAGTGAAGTAACTGTCATGTTTGGGACAATTTGAACAGGATGATGCAGAAGGCATATCTAGGATGTTGTATAGTGTTCATAAACACAAATTGGAGTTGTGGAGACGCCTTCGCAGGATAATTTGGTTGCAAAAGATGTCACTGTTTCAGAGAAAGCTAGAAAAAATTGTGAACGAGAAATTTGTTGAGAATTGATAAACACTCAGAGATACTGTTAAATTTTAAAAATTCCTGAGCATCTTAGAAAGAATTTGGGGGAAATATACGTGCTTGTGCTGTTCTTATACTCTTCCACAGGCATCTACCTTGCTGCTTCTAGAGACAGGACATAAAGCTGGATGGATATTTGATCTAACTCTGTGATGTTGCTCTGATATTCTTATTTCTGCTTCATACTAGTCTTTTTTGGTTTTATCTGTTTTCACTTCCTGGTTACTGGCAGTACTATAGTAGTTTGGTGCTGTAATCACAGTTACCCTTGGTGATATATATCTTTTGGTGTAATCTTTTCCTTAAAGTCTAGTGTATTTAAGGAGATAGCTTTCTCATAACATGTAGTTATACTAGAATTATTTTTTAAAGATGAAAAAGCATTGGTGTTTGATAGTAATGAACTTGATGAGTTGCAGTTTTCAGCTAAAACTTTTTTTTTAAAAAAGTACCCAGGGCAGAAAAGGTGGTGTGTAAGCTTCTCTTAAATTTCACCCTTCTTGAAGAATTTGAGACTTGAATAGTTCTACTGCTGATTCACACAAGAAGCAAACTGGAAACCCTGCAGAAATGTATAAGCACTAATTTTTATCATGAGTGATTCCAAAGATGGTATCCCATGTACAACAATTAGCTAATTAATAAATTAATATATTGAACAAATTGTTTAGAACAAAACAGACAAAAAGAAGGTTTTAACAGAAGGGCACAGTAGCCCAGGCAAATGATCAACATAATGATATGAGACACCTACAGGCAGTGCAGAAGATGTCAGTGCAACTGCCTGAAGAGTCTGCCAATAAGCCAGATGCTGCTGCAGGGAAAATACCTTTCTCAGCTGGCATCTGGGTAGTGTTTGTCATATGAAAGAGAAAAAGACTTATGATTACAATGTGGTGGGGTAAATAGCACTATTCCATCACTGTACAGTCATCTTTATGAAGTGTCTTTGGAACTCCATTCTGTATGTGGATTTTACATTTCATGTTTCACTTGTGACGGAAGTACATCGTCTAAGTAATCAGGGCAATAGTATTTGATCCTCTGATAGATAAATGATAGTGCAGATAAAAAACATTTTCTATTTTATCCATAGAAAGAATTGAACTCTCTTTACTCTTTGCATTTGAATGCATGCTTTTTCAGACTGTATGAGAATAACAATATTTTCTCTCTTGAGACTGGACAAAGATGAAGTTCAAATGGCATCAATGACATTGACATTCAGAGCATTTTTTTCCTAGTTGAAAAATTCTGAAAGTACTGCACAGTTTTTTTATCTCTCTCTAGATAGATAGATCATACATATCTACACAGAGAGATATATACAAATACAAAGCATACCAAACCCCTTCTTACACTATGTGTGAAATAATCAGACTTCACCTTTCAACCTTTCTCCCACTAAAAGACCCTCAAAACAGAATTATCAATGATCCAGGTGGTGCTTGAATTCTGATTATATGACAGGTCTGGAATTCTTCAGATTTCAGCATAGTCTTCATGAAGTGGCAAGGGATTAAGTATGTAAAAAGGCCAAAAAAGTGGCTTATTGTTCAATCAAATTGCTATAAAAATCATGTCTTTTTAATCTCAGTACGGAAAAATTTAAGTCAACATTCTGTGCTCTGTCACTGTAAAGAGATCCAGTGATAAATTACTAGTAAAAAAGGCAACAGCCAGAGTGAAATGGCTGGTTCTCCTGCTAGATTGTGACAAGTGAATGCACAGTATATAGTCAATTTTTAAAATGCCACTGTTCTTATACAGCTAAGAAATTTTGGAAATTAATTACATAGTGCAGAACTGACCATGGGTTCCTTTCAAGTTTGCTGTTTTGTTTGTTTGAAAGAATGCCTCACATCCTTAGTTAGGGTGCATCACCTCTGTGTGTTTGTTTGAATGTTTATTTTAGTGTAAGTGATGATACCTTTTGTATTTCCCCAACACTGAGTTTCTGTGGAGTACTGGTAAACCTAAAGTACTCTGTTCAAAACTAGATAATCTGGAATTGAAATAAGCAATTTAATAAATAGGCATTGCCAATACCTTGGCTTAACGGCCCTTCTCCCAGCCAGCCCATTTATGTTAAATATAGAAACAGAGAAGGCAGCAGGAGACTTGGCAGCCTGAGCTGCACTGGGACCACCCATTATTTAGATAACCTTCCAGTGGTTTTAAGGGTTTTCTGCACTTGAAAAATGACTGCAGAAGAGAACTAAACCCACTAGGATAGAAGGCCAAATTAAATTCATTAAGGTAAAAGTCACATGGTATTTTCTTTCCATTTTGAAAACATCTATACAATAATTTCATCATCTGAGAGATTCAGCAAATCAGATCTATGCTTTACGGTGCTAATACTAAGTGTAATAAAAATCCTGCTTTCCAGAAGAATATACAGCAGGTGAGAAGTGCAATTTCCCTGGTACTAGATCACAGAATTGTGGAATCATAGAACAGCCCTTGAAAGATCATCTGATCCAACCTTTCTTGGGAAAGGGAAACTAGATGAGATTATCCACCACCTGTCCAATCACATCTTGAAAACTTCCAGTAATGGGGACTCTATTACATCCCTGAGGAAGTTTTTCCAGTGATTTGTTGTTCTCACTTGTCGTGGTTTAACCTCAATCAGCAACTAAGCACTACACAGCCGCTCTCTCACACCTTCCCCCTCCCAGTGGGATGCGGAGAATAAAAAAAAATAAAGTAAAACTCGTGGGTTGAGATAAGAACAATTTAATAACTGAACTCACATGTAATACTAACAATAACAATAATAAAATATTATAATAGTAATGAAAAAAAAGATAACAAAAGAATAAAACCCAAGAAAAGGCAAGTGATACACAATACAACTTCTCACCACCTGCTAACTGAGGCCCACCCCATCCCTGAGCAGTGGTTGATCCTTCCCAGCCTACTCCCCCAGCTTATATACTGAGCATGATGTTCTATGGTATGGAATATCCCTTTGGGTAGTTTGGGTCAGACGTCCTGGCTATGCTTCCTCCCAGCTTCTTGTACACCTGCTTGCTGGCTGAGTATGGGAAACTGAAAAATCCTTAACTTAGGATAAGTGCTACTTAGCAACAACTAAAACATCAGTGTGTTATCAACAACAATCTCACGCTAGATCTAAAACACACTGTACTACTATTAAGTAGAAAATTAACTCTACCCCAGCCAAAACTAGGACATTACTGTAAAAAATTTCTTTTTATTAAGATGAAACTTCTCTCAGTGCAACTTGCACTCGTTGCCCCTTGTCCTCTCCAAATGATAACCAGCTGTAGCTGATTAGCGCAAGTCCATTGAAATCATTGGAACTGCATCATTTCACAAAAATTACTACTAGCCTTATGAACCTATATATCCAGCCCAATCTCCATCCAATATTTACATCAGCATCTGCTCTTTAAAGTCTTAGAAAATTCCATTTGGCTTAGTGAGAATTTAATGAACCAAATAATACAATCATTTTTATATCAGAAGTTGACTTCAGTGGAGACTTCTACTTAAAAGCTGGTGCTGTGATTTGTTCTAATATTATTTGGTAGAGTTCACTCTGTTGACAAGAAACCACCCGTGGAAGAGATGGCATTCCTAAGGCTCTGGGGCTGTAAATATTGTCCTGTTACAGTGTTTTCTTATGGGGATCTCACATTCCTTTGTAAACATAGGATTTTATGTTGAAATTTCATGAAAAACAAAATATAGCAACCAATGAATGTTTTAAGGAAACTAATACTGTCATTTACTATTTTATGAGCTTTACTGTTGGGTTTGTATTTGCATGTCCTCCCACAGCTAAATGGCAATAGCTGGGGGAAAAAAAAAAAAGATAAAATCAATAGTTCTGATTTGGAGAATGAATTTTTGTATTCATCAGGGATAAAACATTTTCAAGGCTATTTCACCCATTATTCCAATTTCTAAATGAAAAAATAAATTCTTTAGCCTTTCTCGCAAAACATAAGCTTTTCATAAGCAAGAATTCTCTTTGTGTGCATATTGGAAATCTTGTTCCCACCTATACCGTAATATGAAAATAATAAATTTGTAGTCTCGAATATTGGCAATGTCTGTGTTATGACATTTTCTGATAAATTAAATGGCTGTATAGCATAACTGTTACCACAGGCAACAGGAGATTT
Source organism: Cariama cristata (assembly GCF_000690535.1). Taxonomy (NCBI): domain Eukaryota; kingdom Metazoa; phylum Chordata; class Aves; order Cariamiformes; family Cariamidae; genus Cariama; species Cariama cristata. The sequence continues at coordinate 27,198 of NW_009625956.1, read as the reverse complement.
CAAGGATAAAACAGGTCAATCTCAGTTTAACTACCTGTCATAATTTAAGAAAGTTAAAATAATTTCATTGAACTTGTGTTTTTCCAGTGTGATGAGGACAGTGCTACACTTCAAGGACTGTTTTATGAAAGTCTGAAAAGTCCACATCTGTGTGTGGATCAGTCCCATTAGCACATTCTGTTGCTCTAGTGTGTTAGCAAGAAACACATCAGAGATTTCCAGAGGTTGCTTGGAGTAACAATAGACCAGAAAAAATTTAACGTGTAAATAATTTAAGAATAATAACCAATTGTCCATGAAGTATTTCCAGAAATATAATTCAGTATCTTCCCACTAGTTTGCATCAGTAGTCCACTGACTTGCCACTAGAATCTGCTTTAAAAATGCTCTTTAGAAACTTTTAAAAAAATCAGATTAATGTTTACATTATTCTAAATTAAATATAAATCAGATTCATTAAAATTAATAATGATAAATATCCTTGTTTGCATGAAATAGAAACGCATAATCAGAAAAAATTAGTCATATGAATTAATTAGTTAACAAAATTGGGAGATGGTGGGGATGCCAAACAGATGCAAGTAAATAAATGGTTGAATGAATTGTACATTATCAATTTGTGTGGAGGCTGTTCTGCAATAGGCACAACTGTCTCTTTCAGTTCCATGGGGAATAACTGAAAAGTTACACTAAGTAATAAATTGATGTGCTGCTTTTTAAGGGAAAATAAATCTGCAAATTGCAAAATCAAATTCAGCCTTACTTTTTCAATTGTATTCATTAAATGTTTGAGAAAGTAAAGAAAATGACAAAATCATTGATTAAGCGTAACCAGTTTTTGTTTAATAGAAAGTGGTGAAATTTCTAGAGTTTGGGGGGGCTTATTTCTGGAATATTCACTGTACATGATTACATCACAAAAAAGTGGTTGTTATTCAAACTTTGACATACATGCTGTGTGTGTTTCTATGTGTATTTTCTGTTCTCTGATGAGCTGGCTTTGTAACTAATGAACTCAGTGGGAAACCTGATTATCATAATCAAAATATAGCATTCCAAATTTGCTTTCTGCAAATACAGGGCACAAGAGCTTTAAATCCCCCTAAACGCTCATTCTAACAATGGCTGCTTTACTTAACAAGATGTAATTTGCTACCAATAAAAATATTTTTTCCACTGCATAACCTCATTATCATTTTGCTTTATGAATCTTTCTTCCACTTATTCTGAATCCTCAAAAATTTTTCTCAAGTCCAACATTGTATGTTATTTGCAGAGTGCTCATCACCTCATACTGCATGAGGGATACTCTTTGGTGTTGCCATAATGCAAACAATAATTAAATAAACAATAATTCTAAAATTATATTCAATTGCTAGCAGCACTTGAGGCAGATAAATACACATGTAAGAATATGACCATATTTATTTATTATGTGACTGAGGTGCAAATGAGAATGGAGCTCCACTGTTCTAGGCACTGTACAAATAAATTGACTCTGAATGGAGCAGTGGTATGGATGGGGGTGTGTTGCAGCCTTTCTGTCTCATGAGCAAGAGGAAATGCTGTGTCAGGCAGTGACAGCAAGTAGAAGCAGGACTGCTGGCTGCTCTCTCTAGCCAAGAATGCAATGCAACAGCAAAGGAAAATCTTTATCAGGTCAGTGATGAGAGTCACTGGCAGAAATTGCCATATGTGAGTTTCTGTACTACTAGCTACACTAGGCTGTGATTTTTCCACCTCCCCACCTGTACTTCATCACATTCCCTATGACATAAGAAAGTTCAAAGCACATTTGCAACTACTGACCATGTCTATGGGATAGGGAACAGAAAGGTTAATTTGAGATTCTGTTTTCAGGAACTTTTTGGTCTTTGATTCTTTCATTAGCTATAAGGCAAGAATCCAGATGTATTTTTAACTTAGCCACTGGAAAAAAAAACCTACAGTACTAGGTGTTTACAGAACAAAATCAGCTTAGATCATTCACTCAATGTACTAGTATTTTGCAACAGGTGTGTCAGACCATTTTCCATGACTAATTTATACCCATGGGTGTTTTTAAAGCCACCATTCAGGTGTCTGTAACTCTTTAAGCAAAACTTAGCTGATTATCAGTAAAGAAAACAACAGAATTAAAACTATTAAAATTCCCTCAGCAAGTTTGTCTACAACACTAGGCTGTGTGGTGCAGTCGATGCACAGGAGGGAAGGGATGCAATCCAGAGGGACCTTGACAGGTGGGCCCATGCGAAACACATGAAGTTCAACAAGGCCAAGTACAAGGTCCTGCACATGGGTCAGGGCAATCCCAAGCACAAATACAGGCTGGGTGGAGAATAGATGGAGAGCAGCCCTGAGGAGAAGGATTTGGTGGTGTTGGTCGACAAGAACGTGACCCGGTAATATGCGCTGGTGGCCCAGAAAGCCAACCGTACCCTGGGCTGCATCAAAAGAAGTGTGACCAGCAGGTGGAGGCAGGTGATTCTCCCCTCACTCTGTGAGACCCCATCTGGAGTATTGCATTCAGCTCTGGGGCCCCAAACACAAGGAGGACATGGACCTGTTGGAGTGGGTCCAGAGGAGGCCACGAAGATGATCAGAGGGCTGGAGCACCTCTCCTGTGAAGACAGGCTGAGAGAATTGGGGTTGTTCAGCTTGGAGAAGGCGAGGCTCTGAGAGGGCTGTAGAAGAATCCTTCCAGTACCTAAAAAAGACCTACAAGAAAGCTGGGGAGGGACTTTTCACAAGGGCATGAAGTGATAGGACAAGGGGCAATGGCTTTAAACTGGAAGAGGGTAGATTTAGATTAGATATTAGGAAGAAATTCTTCATCATGAGGGTGGTAAGGCACTGGAACAGGTTGCCCAGAGAAGTTGTGGATGCCCCATGTCTGGAATTGTTCCTGATCTAGTAGAAGGTGTCCCTGCCCATGGCAGGGGGGGTTTGAACTAGGTGATCTTTAAGATCCCTTCCAACTGAACCATTCTATGATTCTATGACCTATGGAAATTTAAAAAAATTTTCAGAAAGATTTTCAAAGCAGATATGATGAGTCACATTGTTCAGATATAAATTGAATTTCATTTATTTGAAAATATGTTTATCACTTAGATATAAATCACAAGGAAAATGCATTATAACTAGAAAATTCTTTATATTATTCTTTTTTTTATTTGATTCCTAATTCATGGTGTCTGCTATTTTCAAAAATAAGGAAAATTACTTAAGCAGGATTTTATTTGTGGGAAGAAAACATTTAACTGTGATCAATAGTGGCCCAATAGAGCCAATACAGTCTGATTAAGTAGCTGTTTAAGCTGGGGGTGCTTGCTACACCATGGAAAAAACAAAGAAAAAAAAAGAGCAAGGGAGATGTTTATAGCCCTGGCAAGCAAGCAGAATAGCCCCAGAGCGTGAATAAATATTACAATAATGTAATCATTTATATAAGAAAAAATGTCCTAGAAAATATACTGTGTTTACTTAATCCTGTCACCTCAGGCTTGCAAATGTAAAGAAAGTGACTTAGTGCTAAGTGATTTGTGTTATTCAATGCTAGATTGTAGTCGCCTGGCTGATATTTAAGACAGACGTTAAAAGACAGCAGCATTAACCTTGTCCCTTCATCCCAGATCATGCAAGATAATTAGTCTTTCTGCTTCATTAGGTGCCTAAATTCACTACTCTGGCACCTGTAACATCTTTCAAAATATATGTTAGTTATCACTAACTCAATAGGTACGTGCCTGTTTGGTGAATGTGAACCAAGCTATTTAAGGTAACAATATGATAGAATTTTCAGCTGAGACCTCTCTGAAGAGAAAATCTCAATATAAGTGGTCCCCAGGTGCTACCCTCAGAAAAGATCCTTTTATCTGCAGCTATCTAGTGCGTGCTTTGGCTGTTTGAGAAGATACTAAAAATATGCAGGTCTGTGTGAGCTGAAGCTGAACACAGATGTCCAGGATGACTATCAGGCTTCTGTCTGTTCTGAGACATCTCAGTATATACCTCTGACAGACATGTTCTGCTCTATAATCAAAGAACTAAGGGAATTTGTGGATGAAAGAAATTGTTCATATTTTTTGCAAAAATATTTTGAATCTTGGTCTTTCATATCCCTTTGGGAGGATGCTATCTCAAGGTAGTTGGTATTTGGGGTAAACTATTGTCTCTGTTCTTTCAAAGATATCACAGCTAGGAATCCAAAAGCTGTGTAACGAGAGCTTTCGAGGAGAAGACAATAATCATCCTTGACGTCAGCAGCAATTTCCCAGGCACAGTTTGACCAGGATCCATTATCAATAAGCAGTTTTGTTACACTCAAAATTTTGTTATGGGAAAAAAAAGGAAACACCTTATACATAAATCCAGGAATTTATTGTTATGATATTTAAAATCTTAGCAGCTTAATCCAAGAATCATTAGTCCAGGTCTAAATATCAGAAAAATAAAATAAAATCAAGAAATGAATACTAATATATATATCTCTCTAATATAATAATGTCAATAATAATAATACAGATAGAATTAATATGCATGCACTTCCTTTTTTCTGTTCCTCTGCTTAGTACTACTGCCACCTGTTCATGACTCCTCTGGGTCCTAAGGTTCAAGCTACTACTGGTGGTGTTATGGTGAGTCATCAGTATCATGAGTCCTTTTCAGGAGCAAGATGATGTTGATGGTTTCCTCTTCCTCATTCTAGGACCCACTTGAGGTAATTTTTGTGTTTGCTAACACATTTTTACACCTTACTTTATACCTTCCTTGATCTGCAGCTCCAAATTACATCCAAACGTACTGTATATCATAGAATCATCAAATTATTTGGGTTGACAGAGGTCTTTAAGGATCACCTAGTCCAACCCCTCTGCCATTGACAGAGATATCTTTCACTAGATCAGGTTGGTCAAAGCCCTGTGCAACCTGACTGTTAACACATCCGGTGACGGGGCATCCATGATTTCTCTGGGCAACCTGGTCCAGTGCCTCACCACCATCAGAGTGAAGAATTTCTTCTTTATGTCCAGACTAAACCTACCCTCTTCTATTTTAAACTATTGCTCCTTGTCCTGTCACTACAGGTCTTGGTAAAAAGTCTCTCTCCAAAGTTCTTATAAGCCTGCTTTAGTTATTGAAAGGCTGCAATAAGATCTCCCCAAAGCCTTCCCTTCTCCAGGCTGAACAACCTCAACTCTCTCAGCCTCTCTTCATAGAAGAGGTGTTCCAGCCCTCTGATGATTTTTGTGACCCTCCTCTTTCTTGACCCACATCTTTTTTGAACTGGAGGTGCCAGAGCTGAAGGCGGTACTGCAGGTGGGGTCTCACCAGAGAAGAGCAGAGGGGCAGAATCACCTCCCTTGCTCTGCTGGTCGCGCTTCTTTTGATGCAGCCCAGGATATGGTTGACTTTCTGGTTTGTAAGCGCACAGTGCCAGCTCATGTCAACTTTTTCATCTACCAATATCCCCAGGGCATTCTCTACATGGCTGTTCTCAATCCATTCATCCTCCAGTCTGTATTGATACCGGGAATTGTCCTGACCTGGGTGCAGAACCTTGCACTTGACCTTGTTGAACTTCATGAGGTTCATGTGATCCCACTCCTCAAGCCTGTCAAGATCCCTCTAGATCGCATCCCTTCCCTGTATTGTATCAACTGCACCACTCCACTTGATGTCACATGCAAACTTGCTGAAGATGTACTCAATCCCACTGTCTATGTCACTGACAATGATGTCATTAAATACTATTGGTTCCTATACAGGCCCTTGAGGGATACCACTTGTTACTGGTTTCCACGTGGATACTGAGCCACATATGATGGCTTTTGTGTATGTTGGATACTACTTCCTCATTATCCTTGTTCCCCCTAAAATGAGTTTGCTCCAACCCCATGTCTTCATTTCATTAACTGACCATGGATAATTTTTTTATATAGACATGAAGTCTCTAGTGTCTAACCTGTGACCCATCTGTTATCATTCTATACTTGTACTGCTCTACATCACATCCTGTGTCCCCTCTTCTCAAGGCCTTTGCTGTCACAGCAGGCCTGTATTTTTCTATATCCTACCTCTTCCATCATTCTTTTAGATTCATAAACATATTTTTTTCATACACAGAAAGATACTTGTTAATACTGTCTGTATAAAGCTACGGTTGTACCACACAAAGACAATTAAATTAAAACAAGTTAGCCATAGCCACTTACTTAGATAAGTAAATGCTGCTACAGATAAACCAAAGCTGTAAACAGGTCAAGGAAAGTTCAGACAGAGCAAGCCTGACATGTCTCAGTTCTGAGGCTGCACAAACTCACTACAAGGCCTTTGGCCTTTTACTACCAATGGCAATACAACATTACTGGGCTATAGGACTACAGTTTGTCCTTCCTTAACTTACATTAGAGGAAAAGAGAATTTAGTAATATAGACATGAGCCATGCTGTTCAAATTATTCTCAGAGCTGTAAAAAGCTCTGATACTATTTTAGATATATTCTTAATCTCTAATGTACTGTGTAGAGTGCCTGGACTGAGTGAATATCTGTCTGATACTGAAATTCCACTAGTGAAATGTTATTTAGGTTTATATTTCATGACCATACATATTTTCAGGAATATAGGTCTCAGGCCCTGTGTTCTTAAATATATGTCTGTACTTTTACATCCAACACCACATGATATCTTCTTTCAGCTCTGATACTGTTCTAAGGCAGCAGCTGTTAGAGACACCAGTGTTGACTCAAGTCAAACCATGGAATGGTCCAAAGGAGGAGTCTAGGGATAAGTGGATGAATCTCAGAGTATGAGCCTTGTCTCATGGATAAACTCAGACAACTGTAATGAGGGGCTGGAAGGTGACTTCTTTCTCAGTTATGGTCCTTAGCCTTGAATCCTTTTGAACATTATGTCCCTAAGCTGAATTAATATTGTTTTCTGTTCACAAACCTCTGCACTTGCACTACATTTGTTAGTATTCCTCTTTCTCCTATGGGTGGCCTGAAAAACCTTATTCATCATGGGATTGCAATTTGCTAATAAGATAGGTATTTCTTTCATTACTTCACTGATGTTGCTTTTAAGAACAAAGCCTATGTGACTTTCCTGTTTGTTAGCTTCCTTTAAAGTTTGAGATGGAAGTTTTTGTCATCTCAGACTTTGTTTCAATAATTCAGCCTAGTGCAAGCTTTGTCATCAATTGTCTTATGCTATAATTACACAGTCAGATTTGGAGCACCATGGAGGTGAGCCTGGCAGCCAGAAGCTGCAAGGAGAATCTGAACGTGTTGACTTATTCTCAGTAGTTTGGCTCTAGCCTTCCGTAATACTTGCAAGTTACACACTGTGGAAATGATGTGACACGTTCCATCATCATGAACTCAATCCAAAAACTACACAGAATGTAAGGCAGAGAGGTATTATATAATGCAAGGCAAAAAATCAGCCACAGCAGTGGCAGACATGGTAACCAAGCTCACAGTGAGTTACATATGTTCTCAGACTTTCCATGAGATTTTTTTTTCATGTTTCCACATTCCTGGGAAAGGCATGGATATTTTAGAGTCTTGCTACATGGGTGCATCATTTTAGATTACCTTTGACCTCATAGGTCAACCTGTCCCTGAAATGAAACATTTACAATATCTAAATCACTCTCTATGTGAACAGATATGAGTATGATAACATAGTAAATAGCATATTGCACATATTTTGAGACCCTGAGTGTGCAATTTTAAGCTTCAGGTAAGCTAAAAGAATTGCCAGAAGTTCCTGAGGAAACAACACTAAGCTTTAGTATGATTTCTGGTGCACTCTGGATTGCAATCCTTTATGGACTTGATCAGTCTTCAGCTCTGTGCATGGGTCTTGCTCAGCTTCCATTTCCTGCGCCCTGGTGATGCCTGCATTTGCAGGTTTTTTGTTCTGCTTCAGTAATTGGAGTGTGGGATTATGTGCTAGAAGTACTGTGCTACTGCTGAGATTGTATTTATTCATGGAATTTTGTTTTCTGACAGGCCCTGTTATTACTTGGCATGCACAATTTCTGGTGGTGTGTTGGCTGCAGGGTGTCCTTCTACAACAATAGTGGGACCAGACTCAGTCTTCCTTCAGATGAGAGATATGCCCTTGTGAAGCCCTTGTGTACATTTTCCTAGATGGCTAACTAAATTGGATTTCCCTCACCAAAGACAAAGAATGTAAACAGGAACCATCCTTTGCACTTTCTAGAATACAGGGAAAGATGCTTGATGCTTCTTAAAACTCTGCAGAAGGAGAATAGAACTGTTTGTATGCTTCTTCTACCCTTGGCTTTCTTACACAAAGGCCGTAAAAAATTTAGCCTTATGAGAAGGATGGTTATCACAACTGAATTTGACATATCAATCTATGTTTAAAATACAGTCTTTCAAGATACTCCAGGCGTTTTACTCTCGGTAGTCCATTTCCAATATTTAACAATCTAAAGATCAAGTTCTTGTGAAAAATGTAATAGCCATGAATACTCATACAGCTTACTGCATTTGTATTTGGCAATAATACTGAAGCACAGAGGAATGAGATGTTAAGACACATAGAATAAGTCACACAATAGATCAATACCAAAAGAAGAAATTATTCGAGTCTCATTATATTGGAAGTTTAAAGGAGAAGGTGGCAGCTGGGAAACTACTGTCACTTCCTACAGTTTGTAAGTCTACCTTCTGTCTTCAGCAATATTTCCAGATACCAGAATAAAATATGAAGAAATTATGAGAAGAGTAATTACTCTGGATTCTTTCCTATTAAAATCAGATTATAAAATGTATCAGGAGAACTGCTCAAATACCTCAATTTGACAGTCATTGAACCTCCAAGCACAAGTTGGATAGCTACATGTAGAAATGTGCTGACATTCGCATACAAGCATGATTATGGATTTTTGTACATACATTTTGTATAATTCTTGTTTGATATGCCACAGAACAAAGCCTTCAAGAATCAGGTCCTCCTTACATGAGAAAGAGCTAACGTTTTTGCACGTATGCTTCTGTAGTACTTCAGACACAAATGAGCTGAGTTTATTGAACTGAATGGTGCTATCTCCTTTTGATTTTTCTGATCAGTGAATAGTGATAAACTTACACAGAACATCTGACACTCCAGACATTTGGAGGACTATACAATGTGAGTTAGGTCTTTGTTTATTATCGTTAACTTATGATCCAGTAAGCCTTCACCAG
>NW_009625956.1:0-17938 GCF_000690535.1 Cariama cristata | reverse complement strand
CACTTTTTTTTTCCCCCCCCCCCCCCCCCCCAGTGTACAGCACTTGGTCTTTCTTGGCAATAAGTTCTGTGTGATATGCAACAATTACCTCTGAAAAATAAAAAGCTCTCTGAGATTTGGAGTGTAAAGTTAACTTCATGGAGTCTTTTCACAGTCACCAGAATAATATATGTTTTTCATTGACTATTTTACATAATTCCCAAAAAGGTTTTGATGAATTCAGCCCCTTTAAGCTGTAATCTTTAAACTATACAACATTTTTGACATGCATTTGCAGAACTCAGACATGCTTAGCTAACAGAGCAAGAGCAATTTAAAGTCTAAAAATTTATACATTGCATGTTGATTCTTTCAATTCAATTCACTAAAATAAGACAACAAAACATTTCTATAGTGTAATATTCTTGGTTGTTTCGTATTTTACAAGAAAGTCCATCATTCTACTGAGTCGTATGATGATCATTATGATGGGAAACTGACATAAAAATTACAATAAAAATATACTTGTCACTGCCACAAAGATAAATTACTAATTTTCAGTGGCAAAATGTAAAGAAATAGCGTATTTAAAATATTACTGAGATTGTATGTGCCTACCATTTATATGTTGGATTGTTATGTACTGACAGTGGCATGATGATGTTGCGCTTAATGTGACAGTTCCTCTACTATTTTCTTCAGGAATCACTTTTAATTTTGGAGACCTGCAATTTGGGTGAGCTGCCAGGGAATAAGATGCAAGCCTAGAGTGAAGAGATAATACCACAAGGGATCTTGATGACCTCAGAAAGGAGTGTAGCAAAGTTAAGAACAACATAGTGTGCATCAGCCTGAATAGAGAATAGCCAGAAAGAATAGGGAACAACTGTAAAAAGCCAAGGGAATATCAAATCAAAGTCGATTAAAGATAGCTCTTGGCCAGGGCTGAACCTCAGGGCAAGAGCTTGCACTATCTCTTCCATTTTCTAAGGAAAAATTCCAAACTATTTTGTCGACATACTTATGAATCTCATAATTTATTTGTTTTCTTTTTCTCATAAGCTTATTAAATAGCTATGGCAGTGAGATCTGGACTTTAAATTTGTCTTAGAAGGGTCAGAACATAGCAAAAACTGCCTCAGAGCTGGCGTTCCAGGAGTCTCAGGATTGTGTCTTGCTCAGTGGTGCCCCTAGTGTAAGGCGGTTTGTCACTTCTCCCGTTCTGGTCCATGCCTAAATTGTGGAATCAGGAAAATATTTCTTAACCCTCTGCATTTAGTCAGATGTAGCGTATGCATTGCGTATCTGCTGTTAATTTTCTGACCTCCTGTTGTCATCTAAGCCTAAGTATGGTGGTGTAACAGAGGTAGCTACTTGGAATTCAGATATCACAAACAGTAGTTTAATGTTTTAAATTTGGCAAAGTTTATTCTTTAAATGGGCTGACATTTTCGTCTCTAGGCATAAACAAAATTGAGAATAGGACATCCTGTGACAAAAAATCTGCTGATTTATGATTTTTCTAAACCAGGCTGATTGCTTACTGCTTGAAGGGGAAATTCAAATTGTAACTGCTCAGCAGTGGTAATTTGAGACCAAGGAATTATCTGGTATGGAGGGCAAGAAGGCCCACATGTAAATGGGGTTAATTTGGCTGGAGGCAGGACTGCAAGAAACAGAGGGACTCCCTTTAAGGGAGTCAAGTTTCCCTTGGTGATGAACAAGAAACAGCTGGCATTAACCTGTCTTGTAGCCAGCCCAGAATATGGTTACTCACGGGCCACATATGGGCAGCAGAGCTGCGCTGGGGTTTGGACTCAACACTGGGCAGAGATGCCCCGTGTTAATGTTCACAGGATTGTTACTGGTGCAAGTGTATACAAAGAATCAGCTCATGACATATTTTTACAGATTCCTTGCAGAACCCCTTATGACAGTAGCACTTTGTCAAATGCATTGTTCATTTTTAGAAAATATTATATAAGTGCAAATGTGTGTACAAGAGGTACAATAAAAATTCCCCAACATGCTGATGTCACAGAAAGGTGACATTATTTGTGTCTGTCCCTCTACCTATCCCATAGTGGCAGTGGGAACACTAAGTCCAACACTTCTACTATGCTACATTGTTCCACTTCTACACCGTCATACTACCTTGCAATAGCATCTTCAGGGCAGAAATATTCAAATTACCTAATACGAAAGAGCTGAAAATAGGGAAATAGCTCCCTGGTAACTATGAGCAGCTTCTGAGGCTGTAGAATACACAGTATGGGGCTTTTGGGAACCAGTAGTTAGGGTAGGACCCGACTGGGTAGAACCAGAAATAATGTAATTTTATTGTGTAGCAATTTTCTATGGATAGCAATCAATTGAGAGCATTTAGGCTTGTCTGATCCTTTCCTAAGAATACATCAATAGTAAAATAGCTATTAAAGGTAACAAAATTACCTCATATCTGTGTGGTAGAAAATATGTAATTATGCCTTACCTGCAAGCAGAAATATGAGGTCGCCAAAAGCAACAAACGCTAAATATATTTGGAAGATACACACATGTATTTGTGACAAGAATAGCTCCAGAGTAGGACAAGTCCAAAAATAACGTACCATAAGAGCATGAATCTTGCCTTTATTTTTCACATATTGATGGCAAAGCAGTTTGAAATTTAAAATGGGTCTCAAGAGACATACAGGTTCTGGAGTGCAACTTAAACAGACTCTGTCTTATGTCAAAGAAATGGAAATGTTGTTAGCACACAGAAACCACCTCTCCAAGGCATAATAATCTATTCTGCATGTCAGCCTGGTGCCCACAATGAATACAGATTGTCCCATTTATCATTTGTCATGTTATTTGGGGTCTTGGAATCAAATGAAAGTAGATATACTAGTCCTTCTGTGGTTTCTCCATGAAGTTATGGAAGAATTATATTTTATTTAAAAAACCCCAACCAACAGATAATTGATTCCTGGCAGGGATTTCATTAACCTCTTGGAGAAACAAAACACTGGAAATTAAACATGTATATGTTTTATTAGAAATGATCATCTATTTTTATCACATAGAAGCAATTGATCCTTTTCACCGGTGCAGCCAAGTTGTTCTTTGCCTTCTCTTAGTCCTAGGCCAGGACAAAATAAAGATGCTTTTAGCACACAGTTGCCAATAAACTTGTCTGAACTTCTAAAAGGTTAACTAATTTGCATCATGGACATATTGAATCAATCAAGCAGTATGAAGGCCTGAAAGCAGAAGACATCTGACTGTACCTCGTTCACAAGAAAAAAATCTCACAATTCTGTTCAACTACATTCTGTTTGCTTTGAACTGTTGAATATGCCAGAGACGGAGCTAAACATTATATCCCAAACTGATAATACATGCTTTTTACTTTGTGAGACTATTGTAATGTGGTCATATGTATTGCGACTCTAAAAGACTTATGCTATTTCCAACTCTTAAAATGACTAGACTACTTTTAGATGGGAAGAGAAATTAATTTAAAATTATATCAGAAATTGAAAAGTAATGCACATATATAAAAGCTGGTTAGAATTTAGATAATAAAATTAGATTTGGATGAAGATTGGTAATTACATTTATTCAAATGCAAAGTAGATTTTAATCTTCCAATCCACCAGCTGAATAACTAGCTTTAGTATGTCCACTACTCTGAAATTCAAATAAATCAGTAAATTGATAGGGTAATATTTGGATAAGACAAAGTAAGCAAATAGATAATTACCACTTGTACTACAACTTTATAGGAATACCATCTGATGTCTTGGATCTTTTGTTTTTTAATAAACTGAGGTTTAGACGACCTCAATATAAACACTTGTTCCAGATTTTTGACACTGTTTTGTCAAGAATGATGGCATAATTCCATATATTGCAAAATAAATGTATACAGTATGCAAACGGATATTAAAGAACAGGAAAAAACAATCTGAACATTTCAGAAATTATTGGGAGCACCTATTGCAGACAAATGAGACTGGATTTTTAATTGTCCTAATGCTTCAAAAGACAATATGACCTTTTTAACTTTAATTATATAACGTTAAATAGTATCTGTTTTCTTTGGTGCATGAAGGAATGAATGCTCCAGCCATTTGGGGAACTCTGCAATGCTAAATCAGGTATTGATTCAGTCATTTTTTGAAATATATGTGTGGATGTTTTAATCAAGTAGGGTGGGTTTCTACTAAACTTGTGATTGAATTTTACAACAAATAGTGAAATAGTCAGACTAAGTAAATTTCCATATTCCTTATACAGACATTGGAGAGAGGTGAGTTAGGATGGTTGAATCTCCTCTGGAAGCTTTTAGAAACATCAGAATTATCCATTGAATACAGACAGCCTGAACTGTGTAAGTTGGTTCAGGTGCTTCTAGACATATATTAAAAATAGTTGTGCCTCTATAATCAGTTAGGAGGATGGATTACAATTTACATCACACTTGAAATGCAAAAGGTCTTTTTATAGTTGGCTTTGCTACACGTGCTTTATCTGGTGATTTTTGTCTTTTCAGAGAGAAGCACAAACCCCTTGTTTCTGACTGCAATGTTGATTAAGGTATTTTAGATGCAGTTGAAATAGTTTTGTAATATGCAATTATCTACTCCTAAAATATTTTTCCTCAGCTTTCAATAAGTGGATATATTTTTTATACAGCTGACTTCTTGTTTTAAAGACTTTATTCTCTGTGTCTAAACATTCAAACTAACATTTTTCATTCTGGATCTATGCCTGAAAATATTAAACTTTCATGTTAAGTACTTCAGTTGCTGTTTCTTCTAAGGAAAATGGATAATTTTGGTAGTTTTAGAAAGCTTTGTCTTTTTGCTGTTTGAATAGCTGCAGCATATCTATAGCTGGGATAGAAATTTAGAAGGCCTTGATCTGAAATATGCCTTTTGAGGTCCTCCTGAAAACCTGCCATCATCTGATGGGACTCACAAGCTTTTAAAAATGTAATTTTTTTCCTTAGCAGTATGTCTCAGGGTTTTGTTGCAGTTTCTAAGCATTTCTCACAACTCTTTAAATGTCATTCCCTGTTCCAGCGTCATATGGCTCCTTCAAAAGTGCCAGTCTCACTAAGAATGTGCCAAGACATAGTGACTGGATATGGAAGCTAAAGGCAAATATAGGAGTTCCTGCAACTCCACCAGAGTAAAAAATGAGAAAGTGATAGTGGGCAATGTGGTTGTTGCTCCTTGTCTCACCTCTTTCACTAGATACTAGAAAACTTGTACATTTCACTCCTACCTAGGTGTTCTCCTAGCAAAACAAGGTCCCTGTGACCTTATCTTGAGGGATATGATTTTTTCTTCTTAGAGAGAAGCAGAAGCTTCTCAGGAGATGCAAGTTGGCTGGCTGATGGAAGGAGGTGAGCAAAGGTGCAGTTAAGGCACTTAAACTTTTCAAAATATTGGGCTTTTCTCTGCTTGTTACCCTTGGTCATTGAAAGGGCTGTATTAATTTATGGTAGATACCTCTGAAGTATTTGTGTATAAAGGATTCCTCAGACCCATGCACAGACAATCTGTATATGCACAGTAGCTTAGATAAAGCCAGGAAATGGTTGTTATAGTTGTTATCATTGAAATCTTAAGAGTCTAATCACTATTACTTCATACCAAATTATCACAGAAAAAGAAAGAATAAGAACATGGTTCAGATTGTTACAGAGACACTTAGTTTCTACTCCTTTCCTGGTATTATGCTCACTCTTGCCCTTCTCTGAGTTCTAAGATTGGTGGTTTCATTCTGATCATGGTGGTGGTTATGTTGAACGTTATGCTCAGCTGAATAAGGACATAAGGGTGATATAAAATGGCTACGTCAGGGATCTACTGACCCTCTTTCATCCTTTCATTGGATGAAAATGGAGCACTGTTACATTAACAGGAAAAACATCTACTTTTTCCTCCTTTCTCCTGTGCTCTCCCATGCCCACAAGTCTTTTGATAGTTCAGTTCCTATTTAAAAGCGTAATTATTTTGCAGATTACTTTTAACCTCTTTTGTTTAAAATCAAACTTTTCCCCCAAGTAACTTTTTAAAAAATTTCTATTGAAATTTCAAAATTTACTAAATTAAATTTGTATTAGAACATGACCATAAGTCATTATTTTTTTTCTTACCTACACATTTTTACATGTTTTTATACTTACAGGAAAGAGTAGGGTTTTTTTTTTCAACTGATTTTTTTGGGGGAAAAAGAGATCTTGGAAATATAAGCATGAAGTATTTCTCTCTTTTATAATCACTTACTTCCAGAAGCTGGGCCATTTGGGGAAAAACCAGAAAATCCAAAAATATCTGAAAAAAGCCCAGTTCCATACTGGGAGCTGGCAACATTGCAAGCAAGCACCCTCTGGGCAAGCAATTAAGATGGGTCAGAATTAAAAAAAAAAGCAACATGTTTGAAGAGCCCTTTTCCTCAGAGCTCCATCTGCTCCCTGATGGTGATAAAGTCTGGTTTGGAAGCAGCTCCACCTGTACAGCTGCTTGCAGAAGAGCTCCCCCTGGCAGCACTGGATACAAAACTCAGCCAACACAGGTTAGCATCTGAAAGGCTGCAAGTATCCACTCTCATTTCAACAAAATAAAACTCTTGTTTATTTCTGCTTTGCTTGGATTTTTTTGATATTTTTGTTTGGTTGTTTTTTTAATTAATATTTGTTTCTATATCTCTGTGCGCTCCCATAAAAAAGTAATAAATGCTGATAAATACTACATTAAATATTCATTTCACTCTGTGTGCTAGGTTGTTTCCAAATATTCAAGAGGGATATATTCATATTCCAAGAAAATCACCACCTGGGGATAAATAAAAGTAAAGATGTGGTGTAAAAAAAATGGAACAGGAACAAGAAATTCCCAGAAGAAAAAAAAAAAAAGGAATTGAAAAAGAAAATAATAGCTGAAGGTGCAGAGCAATTTAAAGTACTACAGCAAATTAGTAATGTAGGGAAAAATGAAATAACAACAGTGAACTCTATTTATTTTCAGTGCAAAAAGTAAAGTTTTTCTTTTTTTAAAATATTGCATTGTACATCTCCCTTATATGTTAAGTTTTAAAACCCTGGAAGCGAAAAGCCTGGTATCAGCACATAGCCAGGGTTCACAGAGTATTAGACGTTGAAACATAGCCCATAGATTGAGGAAAGTGGAAAAATGAAATAACAACAGTGAACTCTATTTATTTTCAGTGCAAAAAGTAAAGTTTTTCTTTTTTTAAAATATTGCATTGTACATCTCCCTTATATGTTAAGTTTTAAAACCCTGGAAGCGAAAAGCCTGGTATCAGCACATAGCCAGGGTTCACAGAGTATTAGACGTTGAAACATAGCCCATAGATTGAGGAAAGTGCTTATCCCTCATTATTCATAGAATCATAGAATCATAGAGTCGTTATGGTTGGAAGAGACCTCAAAGATCATCAAGTCCAACCATGTACCCAATGCCACCATGCCCACTAAACCCACTAAAACCATGTCTCGAAGTGCCACATCTAAATGTTTTTGAACATCTCCAGGGATGGTGAGTCCACCACCTCCCTAGGGAGCCCGTTCCAATGCTTAACGACTCTTACAGTGAAGAAATTCTTCCTAATATCCAACCTGAACCTCCCCTGGCACAACTTGAGACCGTTTCCTCTTGTCCTATCATTAGTTACCAGGGAGAAGAGACCAGCCCCCACCTAGCTACAACCTCCTTTCAGGCAGTTGTAGAGGGCGATAAGGTCTCCCCTCAGCCTCCTTTTCTCCAGACTAAACAACCCCAACTCTCTCAGCCACTCCTCATAAGGCTTGCTCTCCAGGCCCTTCACCAGCTTTGTTGCTCTTCTCTGGACACAGTCCAGAAGCTCAATGCCCTTCTTGTAGTGAGGGGCCCAAAACTGAACACAGTATTCGAGGTGCGGCCTCACCAGCGCAGAGTACAAAGGGATGATCACTTCCCTAGTCCTGCTGGCCACCCTGTTTCTGATACAGCACTTATTTGACCACATCTAGAATACTGTATCCAGCTTTGGTCTCCCAATATGGAAAAGACATGAAGAAACTGGAGTGAGTTCAGTGAAGGGCCACCAACCTGGCTTGGGCTGGAGCACCTGCCTTGTGCACAGAGGATGATGGGCTTGGTCAGACTGCAGAAGGAACAGCTTTCAGGGGGTGGAGGACTGGTTGAAGATGGGATCTGGTAAGAACAGTGCATGGTGGGTGGATGAGCAATAAGCATAAGTTGAATTTTTTTCCCCACCACTGGAAGACGCTGCCCAGAGAGGTTGTGTAGTCCTCGTCCCTGGAGGTTTTCCAGACCTGGATAAGCCAACTGCATAAAGCCCTGAGCAGCCTGGACTGTTCTCACAGCTGACCTTGCTGGACTAAAGACCTGCCAAGGTCTGTTCCAGCCTGAATTATCCTTCCTATCCTATCTTTACCTGCTGTATAAGTTAAAAGTAATATTGTGCAACACCAGCCAGTTTTTTCTTCTTAATCCAATATCACCTTCCAGTTGTTCTTTATGTACTCAACACTTTTTAATATGTATCAACTAGCACTAAGTCATTGTCATCTTTTCCATGACTGAGATATTCTCTTTTACGTAGCAAGAAATCTCTGGCTTCCAGCAGTTTACTGCAATGAACAATGGAGTAAGAGGCAAAAAAGCTGTAGTAACAAACCGTGACTTCTAACTTTTTCCCAATGTTTTCATTAAAAACACATAAACAATAGAGCTAAAAACCACACCATTAGAATGATTCATAATGTTTCATCTTCAGCATATCTCCTCTACTATGCTTGTTAATTTAGACTATCTTCCTTAAATATTTATCCTATTTTGTTTAAAGTATGTGAGGTGGAATAAGATGCTCAGCTGGTCGGCTGGCAAATGATAATTCATGAGGTAAAGATAGATACAACTTTAATATAATCCAGTGGAGAATGTCAGAAAATATAATGTGAATCTGTATTTTCTTTATGTTTGCAATAATACATGGATTTTTTTACTTTTTTTAGAAATTCATACAACAAATAGAATGAAAATTTCTGAACAAAGCTACTTCATTTCTTAATTTCTTCCAGAGATCTAAAAATGTAATCAGACATTTGAAATGAAAATTAATTAAAGCACTAAGAAAAAAAAAAAGTTACTCAATTACAAATTAAATATTTTTTTGCCTGTTAAAGACCATTAAGCTGTTTTAAATACAACAGTGTACTGAATGGGTAATATTACCATTGTTAAACGTTGCCATCTTAGAAAGTTGAAAATACTTACTGAAAATTTCAGAAGAGTGATGTAGGAAAGTTGAAAATTTTCCTTCTTGTAAAATGAAAATATTTGGCACTTATCTATCATCTTTCAATATTTTTGTCTATCTGACTGATTATAAATTAGAATAGTTTGTGTTGGAACCTTTAAAGGTCATCCAGTCCAACCCCCTTGCAATGAGCAGGGACATCTTCAACTTGATCAGGTTGCTCAAAGCCCCACCCAACCTGACCTTGAATATTTCCGGGCATGGGGCATCTACAGCCTCTCTGGGCAACCTGTTCCAGTGTTTCAACACCCTCATCATAACAAATTTCTTCCTTATATCTAGTCTGAATCTACCTTCTTTTAGTTTAAAACCGTTACCACTTGTCCCATCGCTACAGGCCCTACTAATATTGTCTGTCATACTGATTGGCTATCATCAAGCCAGCCAACATGTTGGACTCCAATGACCTTGGTACAGCCCATGGGTTAAAGTTCTATCTGTTCTATATTTGTTTTAATTTTAATATCTTAAAAATTCTCTTTTCTCTGATTTTTGGATTCATCAGTGAAGTTTTCCTTTGAACTGCTCAGATTCGGGCATGCTCCACTTTTTTTGAAAGATTTATTCCTGTTGTTACTACTCTCCACTTGTGATAGAGAGAATTGTCACATCCAAAAAGCAGATCTATCTTTTTCTATGTTAAATTTCTTACAAAAGAGTTTGGACATTGACTCTGTTAAAATTTTGGTTCACATATACCAAATAAAGCATCTATCTTTTCTGGAAAAACTCAAAGTTCTAGTGGTCAACACACATTTTCAAAGTCAGACTACAGATCACTGTGTGGAAGCATAAAATTTTATTGGGAGTATCTGTGTTCTAACAGAATATCCTATCCTCAAAGTACAAGTCAATCAGTTTTTTGTTATCACATTGAGTTTCATAATCCTTTCACTGAGATGTTGCTAAATTGTACTTGTTTGTATTTGGTAGTTACCCAATCAGAGCACCCTTATTCTCAATCACCTCATCTTTGTGTCTGCTTGTGAGGTGGGAGGATTTCTAATTATGTCCATATGACTTGTTAATGTTTAGGAAGCTGGTACTCCTTCATGAATGTCATATTGCTTTATAGTCTATGTTATCAAATATTGCGTAGGTGGTGAATATTCTATCTGCAACCTGAAAGGATGGCTGTCACTAAATCCTCCTGACTTCAGCTCTGTGCTTGCATGTTGCCAAGTTTTCTATAGTGAATATGAACCCACTGGAGTTGAGATGATATGAAGAAACATGAGATGGAGTTTATTCTTCAGATGGAATAAGATGTGTGTGTGCCTGAGGGATAACACCATTTTGACCATACAGTTAACTGTGCTGAGATCTTCTCTTGACTTCTTTGAACTCTCCACAATATCTGTTCCATACTGTAAAAACAGCATCTTTGGCAGGATTTTTACCTTCTAACGTAAACTGCAGCATATTCTATGTAGCCACTGACAGTAGCATCTGCTGTCTTTCAGAAAGGTATTTTCTTACACTTTGCAAGGGACGAAACTTCCTCTCTAATGGGGAAACTGGCCCATTAGCAGAGATTTGATTTAACATTAAGTATTCCAGTATTCCATACTCCAGGTTGTTGACTTTCCACTTTCCTGAACCTAACCATCATACTTAAGCATCATTACACCTCAAATCATTCTTCTTGGAAATGTGTGTATAGCTCCTTCCTGATTTTTGGTGTAAGAATATTTCATTTCTGGATCTATTTCAATATGCTGAACATTATTATTATACATATGTAGTTCATGCATCTGTGGAGCTGGTAAGCATTAACTAATGTTAGAATCATAGAATATCTTAAGTTGAAAGGGACTCATAAGGTTCATCAAGTCCATGCTCCCCACAGGGCTACCTAAAACTAAATCATATGACTAGAAGTAACATCCAGCCACTCCTTGAACTCTGACAGGCTTGGTGTCTAGACCACTTCCCTGACGAGCCTGTTCCAGTGACCAATCACCCTCTCAGTGAAGAAACTCTTCCTAATGTTCAATCTGAACTTCCTCTGACATGGCTTCATGCCATTTCCTTGTGTTGTATCTTTGGTCACCAGAGAGGAAATCAGCACCTCCCCCTCCACTGCCCCCCTTGAGGAGTTGTAGACTGCAATGAGGTCACACCTTGGTATTCTTTTCTCCAAGTTGAACAAACCAAGTAACCTCATCGGCTCCTCTTAAGTCTTGTCCTCGAGACCTTTCACCATCTTGGTCACCCTCCTCTGGACACACTAATAATTTGATGTCCTTTTCATATTATGGTGCCCAAAACTGCACACAATACCTGAGGTAGGGCAGCACCAGTGCAGTGCAGAGTGGGACAATCACCTCCCTTGACCAGCTAGCTATGCTGTACTTGATGCACCCCAGGACATGGTTGGTCCTTTTGGCTATCAGAACACTCTGTTGACTCATATTCAACTTGCCATCAACCCAAACCCCCAGATGTCTTCCCATGGGGCTGCTCTCCAGCTTCTCTTCCCTCAATTTGTATGTATAACCAGGATTACCTAGTCCAACGTGCAGAATCCAGCACTTGCTCTTGTTAAATTTCATATGGTGGGTGATCACCCAGCTGTCTAGTCTATCTAGATCTCTCTGTAAGGCATCTCTACCCTTGAGACAATCCACAGCTCCTCCTAGTTTAGTATCATTGGCAAACTTACTTAATGTTTTGCCTTGTGTCCAGACCGTTTTCAAGAGCACTGACCCTAAAACTGAGCACTGGGGAACCCCACTGGTGACTGGCCACCCGTCTGATGTAACCCCATTTACTATAACTCTTTGAGCCTGATCCATTCACGCAATGTATTATGGACTTGTCTAGCTGTATGCTGGACATTTTATCCAGAAGGATACTGTGAGAGACAGTGTCAAAACCTTTGCTAAAATCCAAAAAAACCCACATCTACTTTCTTCCCTTGATCAACTAGATGGGTGAGCTTGTTATAAAAGGAAATTAAGTTAGTTAAGAAGGACATTCCCCTCATGAGCCCATGCTGGCTATGACCAATGACTGCATTGTCTCTCAAGTGTTTTTCAATAACTCCCAGAATAACCTTCTCCCTTTCCCCCTTCAAATCTAGTTTAAAGCTCTTTCAATGAGCCCTGCTAACTCTTGTGCAAAAATCCTTTTCCCCCTTTGAGAAAGATGTACTCTGTCTGTCGCCAGCAGGCCTGGTGTCCTGTAGAGCAACCTGTGCTTAAAAACCCCAAAATTCTCCTAATGACACCGGTCACGGAGACAGATATTGATCATCTGGGTCTTCTTGGTTCTTCCCTCATCATTCCCTGCAACTGGAAGGATAGAGGAAAATCACCATTTGTGCTTCTGATGCCTCCTGAAGACTCTTTTGACCGTCCTTAGATTTCTTCCTTAACTTCTTGTTAAGGAATCATTTCATATGGTTTATTATTAATCACATTTACAAATTAAATACTTTCATAGGTCAACTATCTTAGCATCTAAGCATTTATTTTATCTACAGGTGCATGATATTGCCATTGTGCATGTAATTTTTGGTATTCGTGTATAATTTTCTACGTCTACTCTTTGGGTTCTTATAATGTTGTGAAGTTCCTGAAAGCACTAAATGTTGCTAGGATCAGGCTTGTGACTGTTTCAGTTTTAGGGTGAAGATCACTCCACGACTGGATGAACAGGGAAATGTAAGAGCAGTCCAGACAGCAGTTCTCACCATGCAGAAGCTTTCACCATGTCTGAGTAAAAAGGTCATTACAGGTTGTCTATAACGTTTATGAAAACCAGTTTTGAAGACTCAAGTATTTCTGGGAAAATCAAATGCAACTTTTTTTTTGCAGAGAACACCCTGATGCCTGGGGCAAAATTTAGGATTAGACTGTATCTGTAAATTGAACAGTTCCATAGGGTGTTTTCTGGCACTATTTAATTTTGTAGTGTAGACTTAATAGGTTGATTAGCTGGGCCTGAACTTTCTAAAGATTTTCCTCTGACCTAATTATATACACTTTACGTTCAATTGTACCTTAGTGAGGCTTAGTGAATATTAATTCAGATGGAGTGTGTTTGTGAGGTAAATGAAGATACAGACGGTGAAAATACACTGTCACTACACAGACTGTAGGCAAAAGTACCTATCAGGGTGGACATTAAATGAAGAAAAATAAAAACAGAGACTGTTTCTTTAGGATGTGAATCTCAGCATCTCTGATTTCATGTCATTTGAAGGGTAAAATGAGACATTTTTGAAAAATAATATGGGTTTCTTATGATATAAAGCCAACTTTTTTTCTGCTTATAATTAGTTTTTATATACTGTGATAGCTTAAGTTCAGCTTTTCTGACTTCAAGCATCTCACTACTCACCTCTTCAAAGGCCCTTTTTTTTTTTTTTTTTGATGGATAGAGTGTCCTGGAGAACAATTATGTGAATTATGCACAATTTCTGAAGCTAGTTAATGGGTCCCACTGAACTGCCAAAACTTTGGAAATACATCTTTAAAATGCCAATTTTCAAAAAAGATAATTATGCTGATATGAGTTACCACATTATGACACAATTGTATGAAATAAAAAAGAGGATAATAAGACAAGTACTGAGGGCATATTTGTTTCTGTCTATGAGAATCAAATAGAAATTAAATAATACAGTGTCCTACCCTTACTAAGCTATGTATCATCTACCTCTAGGCAAAAGAAAGCAGTAAAATATGTAATAATATTTTAAATAGATCATATCAAAGTATTCCTACCATCTCCATGGGCTGGTTTAATTTGCCCAAAGTATTTGACATCAGTGTTACGGATTTTTGTACTTTACTGTTGGACACTGTTTATCTTAACTATTTCACAAAACTTTTACAACAATATTATTCTGTTTCCATCTATTTTAATGCTTTTGAATTTATTGTCTACTTTTGTGTATACATAAAATATTAATGACTGTAGCTTTTAAGTATAACTGTTTCAAAAGTGAAGCTCCATATTTGTCAGTGATCAGATACGTCCTCAAGGAGTAGTCATCTTCAGTGTCAACCTGATGAGAAGAGTTTAATGTGTAGTTGAAGTATTTGGAAGAGGAGGTCATACCAGTGCATAAGTGAAGCTGCAGCACATTTCCTTTGATTATCCAAAGGTTTCAGGTGTCTCTCACAATCTTCAAGTAATCATAGCTCTATTGTTATGTCAGTTTTATGTCAGTATCATCGTCTGCTTCTCCACCTTTCAAGTGGGAAAGCATGTGTATATTCATATCCACCCTCAAAATACACCGTGGCTTTGGGTTGTTTGTTTGCTTTTTTTTTTTTTCTTTTTTCCCCAGCTTGATAGGAGTAGCAAAACACCATCTGGTGCTAATCTTCACTCTGACTAATAAAATAATGCAGTGCCAAGACAGAGCTTCTATTAAAATTAATACTTTGGCTGTACAAACAGACCAACGCAGAGTACCATGACATAACATAATGTGCATACCAGTACTCTGAATGTGGGTGTTTGTTGGTTTTTTATAAAATGAATGAAAGGCATATGTTCTTTGACATAAAGTGAATTAGAATTTTATTAAAACCTTAGAGCCAAACTCCCCTTCTAGTGCCACCAGAATCAGTCAAGAGTGATTGAATAGATTACAATAGAAGCAGTATCATTATTTGGCCTTAAGGAAAGCCTTATGGTCCTATGGTTCTGCAAGATACTGAAACAAGAAACAAGAGAATTCATTTCTAATCCTGCTTCTGAAACTGATCTCTTCTACAGTGTCACTTCTTTACTGGTATAATCTGAAGGATAGGTTCAATTGTTAGATTATACAATTTTACAGTTAAAATACAGAACTCGTGCTTTATAAATGTGCTATTTCCATCTGTATTTAACATTAATTTTTCTCTCAATCATAGCGAAACCTTCCTCTAAATCTTCTGTATTAAATTAATGTATTAAACAGTAATTTTACAGTAATAACAATAATTTTTAGAAAAACATTGCAATTGTCACTCTGAAGGGCTAAAAATGATGAATTAATCAACTCTGCCCATCAAAATCTTGAGGTTTGAAAGTAACTGAACATAAGGTAAATTTTCATGATTTTTGAAGCATGAGGTTTTTGGTTATTTGCTTGCTTGTTTGTATGTTTGTGTTTCATCTCTTGGTTTCTAAGCTGTCATGGTAAAAATAGATCATATTTTCAAAATGGTAAAAAAGGTACAACTAATATATTTAGCAAATATTTTAAAAATATTTATAATGTATGTTGAAAGTGAAAAAATGTAAGCAGGTTGTTGAAAAGACAGTATGTTCAAGAAAATACAGAGGAGGAAAAAAAGTGATGTACTTAATTTAAAAAAATTGCATGAATATAGTGAAAGATTAGACTGAGTTCACTTTAGAACTACTTGTCTATGAAAAACCAGTTTAGACTTCTGCTATACTAACTAGCTAGGGTATTTATTTTTCTTTATTTTGCCTCCCAAGTGTAAAGAAATAAAGGATATTAATCGCTTAGCATAACTTGCTTAACATTAGTAGCTAAATGTGTTGAAGCCTTAGGCTGCAAGCCATGAACTTTTGTCTAGATATGCTGAACTTTTACCCAGTTAAGTAAAAGGAGGTCCCAGAGCCAGTTCAAGCTGGAAGATAAGGAAGCAAGGAAGGCTGCTACACTCATCAGCAGAAGCTGCAAACTTAGAGATAAAAGAAACAGCCTGCCTAGAGACAATGAAGGGACTCAATGAGGAAAGGGAAGACCCCAGACCCTAATATTACTACTGATCAAAACTGTCACAAGACAGGTGGGGAACTTAGATTGTAAACATATAATTGCCCAGGGATTTCTTTGTTCAGGGTCCTTCTGCAGAGGCACCCAGCTTGATCTGTTTCTACTGCTGCACCACTCAAATAAACTACCTTATTGAACTTAAAGTCTGAGACTCTGCTATGCGATACTTAGGCTGGAAAAGCTTCTTTAACACAAGGAAATATATTGGTTTATTTTTCTGTAACAAAATATATAACATTTTTACTAAATACACAACAGTTTGTTTCTTCAGGATACCATTGATATGATGCATCTGAGTAGTGTCACCTGGAATGATAATACTTGAACTCACACGATCACATGATCTGAATCAGTCTATAGATCCATCTTTATTCATCTAATTTTAGCATAAACATAAGTCCAATTGACTCTGATGAAACTGGAACACATGCTTAATATTAAGCATATTATTAAGTATCTTTCTTAATTGTTCCATGAAGAGGAGCATCTGCTTCTTAGCTCTAAGTCTTAATTATTTCATCACTCACATCTTTATTCAATTTTCTCTATTTGGGCAGGACGGAATTGTTTATTATCCATTGTTGATTATAGATGTGTCTTGAGGGACTATGTAATCAGGTGAATTTGAAGACTGTAAAACTTCAAGTGTTGATATGAAGTCTGAGAATATGAGAGTAAGTCTTGCTTTCTCTTCTGTACTGTTCCTGATGTCTAGCCCAGAATTCTTCAAAGGGTATGTATCTGACCTGAAAAATATTCACAACATCTTGAAAATCACTAAGGAATACCTCTGGAAAAAGGCAAAGTACACGGTGCTCAGGCATATAGCATGCTGGAATCCAAAATCCTTAGACAGATGCTATGGTCTCTGCCAGAAAATGAAATGGGCTTTCATCATTCTCTGAACTTGATGGAAGGAGCTGAAACATGACTTGTAGTCATTTAGCTAAACTCTCACCCTGTTGCAACCAGGGATTTGACACCCATGTTGTCTGGTAGGAACAAACTCTGGAGTATAAAGTCGCCCAAACTGCCTGAACATCATCTGGAAAAGCACTAGGTTATAAAGGCCAAAACCATTTCTGGAAGAATGCTAGCATTTAAATAGCAGGAACTATTTTGAAATGGAGTTTAAAACATGCATCCCTGTCTACTTTATTAGTATAGCAATAGACATTTTATATAGCATATGCTGAGAATGGATCCATAAAAGCCAACCCGTAAACTGAGCATTGCTTAAACTAGTCCAGAGGAAACACCAAGGAAAAGGGTACTATAGCTAATCATCCTCTGTTATTGCAGTGCCAGCCTCACTCAGAACTTCAAAGAAGCCTCTTCCTGGAATGGGAAGCAAGAGCTCCACACTCCTACAAGGCCATAGATGTTGTTACTCCAAAGACAAACTATCATAGCACATATTCAGGAGGTCAAAAATCTACTTCTAATTTTCTTCTTGTGTGAAAGAAGTTAACCTGTGTTCAGGTACCAGAAGGTATAAAATACACTGCTGTGTGTTTCTTTATTTCTATCTTACTTGAACTATAGTAATTTGGATAAATAGTCAAAGTTTATTTGGAGAAGAGGAAAAAAAAAAAAAATGCTTAATATAACTTACTATGCAGTGGATAGCATAATCACTAGAGAAATAGCAAATGAAAGTTCAAGTTAGCCTTATAAACCAGAAGATTTGATATTATATCTCCTATTCTATGTTAATGTCCTAAGCACTAACTTAGTGTGGTGAAGACTGACAGTGCTACAACTTTCTGTGTTTTATAACTAATGATTAAATTACTGTTGTAACTATATCTTGAAAAGCTGTAAATTTTTAAAAGGATTGTCCTGGTTTGGCTAAAACAGGGC
>NW_009625955.1:3876-64617 GCF_000690535.1 Cariama cristata | reverse complement strand
GAGGGGTGCTGGGATAAGAGCCTTCCGTGGGGGGAGTGAGGTTGGGGTCAGAGATCTCTGCGGAGGGGTGAGAGTGACCCCGGAGAAGGGGATCAGAGGGAGTGTTTGCTGGTGGTAAATCCCCAACAGTGAAGGGTTTGATGAGGGACAGGGCTGACAGGTCCTCCTGGTGGTGGTGGCTGAGGTGGAAGGTTTTTACAGAGAGGGAGAGATTGAGGTGAATGTGATTTCTGGAGGAAAAAGTGGGGATTGGTCTGAAAGTTTCCCACCGGGCAGGAAGGATGCTGATGGGTGACTCTGGCTTTGCAGAGACCTCGATGGCATGGTGAAATACGCCTCGTTTGCCTGGTTCAGATAGCTTGGACAGGAGGAGAGAGACGAGGTGCTCTCTGGGCTGTCATGTCTTTTGATGCTTTCAGATGTTTGAGTGGTGTTGTCCAGCCTTGGCAGAGCCTTTATACTCCCCTTCCTCTTTTCTCCACCTCCCAGTCCACTTCCCTCTGAATACATCATCAGTCATTTCCCTGAGCTGTTGTGGTTAAGGGCGTCCCCAGCTAGGCTAATGGGTTAGTGGTGAGGCCTGCTGGCTGACTTTTTTTTTTTTTTTTTTCAAATGACCCTTTATTTTTTTAATGCCCTGCCTGTTGATTCTCATGCAGAGTGCGAACACGGCTATGCCTCGACCTTCCCCTCAGTTCCAAGTCCTGGATTACAAGACCCAAAGCCCACACGGAGGCTGAGCCGGGCAAGAAAACACAGCGGCAGTGGCAGCAGTGCAAGTATTGCCAACAGGTACGATGTGGGCAGGAAAGCATGGGGTGCAGGGCTGGCTGGGAGGATGAAGCTGGAGAAGAAAACTGGGGAGAGAGAGGAGAGGAACTTACCATGTAGGGGAAATGGGAAGAGTCTGAGCACAGGGGGATTCAGAGCTGGGACACGCAAGTACAGAGTCCATTCTGGATCCATAGCAGTGAGAGCAGAGGGGACACAGGGGAGCTGTATCTGAGGTGGCACTGCCAGCTGACTCTATGCCAAGGCTCCGATGCTGCAGAGGGAAGGGGAATAGGGAGATCTGTTCATAGGGTTTAGGGAAGAGGCAGGCAATAGCTATTCCCATTATATACAGCTGATGTCTTTCCAACCCAGAAGTCACTGCTTTTAAGGGATAGCATGTGTGCAGCCTGGGTGCTTTGGGATTGTAATGGCAAGCATTATTTGAAGCAAGGAAATGATGTTTTGAAATGGATCCCCTACAACAAATGGGAGAGAGGGAGATGACTGGCTGCTATGTACAACATGTTAAAAATTCAGTTCAGGAAAATGAAGCTGCTTTTCACTCTCCCTTTCAGGGCAGTGGGATTTCCCAGCTTTCTGATTGCTTGGTAATTGTAGAACTCCATGTTTTTGACATTTCTCTTACTATACAATGCCGTATTTCTTGGTTTCTTAAATCTAGAAGAGACAACAGTATTAAGCTTATCACTTGGTGCTTTGGTAGGATCTGCCTCTCCCCTCTCCTTCCTGTTGTGTTTGTTTTCTTTTGCTCCCTCCTGTAGAATTGTTCAGACCTTGTTGAGACCTTCTGAGATAGAGAAACTTTAGAAATGTAAAGTATAATTTTGAAAAGGCAATTGCAAGCTTGCTTTTACTGCAGTAAGGCCTGTGCAGTCTATAAAATGGTGGCAGGTGGCTCAGGTGATTAAAGCTTTCCTAAGGCCTTTGGGAAGGACCCGTAAAGGCCTAAGGGAAAGGTGCCTTTGCTTGCAGTGATTCTGCTTCAGCAGCATTTGATAATAAATGTTGTTTGAAGTGATGTTAGGACACCTTGCTGTGAGGAAGTTTTCTTCATCGGGATTAGCGTATCCTGAGCTCTTTGTACATTGCATGTTTCTGTTTGCTTCCCTCCTTCATCCAGCCTCTCCTGATTTCAGGGCAGTTGTAGCCCTTTACTGTTTCCCATGAACCAAACTCCCAAAGCCCAGTGACTTTGTGTTGGGAAATGATGGCAAATGCTGAACTGAGATCTGTATTTTTCCCTCTAGGTTTCTCATATACTATTTTTCCATCCCACACCTCCTTCTCTCAAAGGCCTTTGTCATGGCAACCTGCCCTTCTCCAAAGGAGGGCTGGAAGCACATCCCTCTGAGGAGCTCCTTAGCACTGAATCCAGCAGCCTGTAGGCTAGACAGGGATACAGAGCACTCCGTGTCCCTGGGGCCTGGGTGCTTAGCGTGCCCTGCCGACACAGAGCCCCCAGGCAGAGCTCTCACGGGGCACCTTTCTGTGCTGAGACCAGCCCGCTGGGCCATTTAGCATGACGGGCTGAGTATACGTTGGTGTGGGGGGAAAGGCAACAGAGAAGCAGAGAAGGTACTTTCTAGTCTTATTTAAAACCTTCATTATACAAGGAATACTGAGGACAAATTGAATCTTTAGAGTGAGAGTGTTCCCCAGTGTGTTGTCTCCCATGCTTGTTTCGGGCTCAGGGAGTGACCAGTGTCAGATCAGCTCCAGGCAGAGACCAGAGTGGGTCTTTTGGGGAGCTCAGACCTTATACGTGCATTTGGAAATGGAAGTTTCTTTTAGCACAAGTCGTAGCAGCTTGCGCTTGCTGTAGGAGATGGCAGGCCTTCCAGATGGCTGCAGTGCCAGGAAGTGGCAACTGTGAAGTTCAGGGTGCCTCCAAATTCACTGCAGTGTGTTTTGTGTGATGCTGAGTATAGCATCAGCCTTGTTTAAGGAAGGCTCTGTATCATCCCTTCCTGTCAAAATCGAAGGGACAATTCAGTAAGTTCTGTCTAGTGGAGTTTGAATGGACTTTGAATTAAATATCAAGACCTTGATGAGGGGCAAAACTTACATTTCATGTGTGGACAAGAGATTTTTCTTAGATTGCCTTTGTCTCAGAATGTTTAATTAGTGTAGAGAAATTCTGCATTTAGATCTCGTGCAGATCTTGTCATTTAAAAGCCTCCTGTAAAAAAAGTCTCTCAAGGAACCCTGGCAAAGCATAGTTATTTCCTTTTTTATTTTCTTTATATACTTCTGGCAATTGACACGTGTGAATTGTTGCTGGTCTTTATTGAACCAAGTATTCCTTGATTATGTGGTACAGGGTATTTACAGAACCTAGATGCTCTTTAATTCGTAGTCTAAATCCAAGTATTTCCCTTCAGCACTTGCAGCCCAGACACGATAGCTATTTTTTCCCAACAGGATCTGTGCTGTCATGGCACAAACACCCAGAAAGTTCTGAGGAACAGGCCGCTCAGCTCTGGATGCCAATGGTGCAGCACGTCTTATTCTTATAGAACTACAATGGTCTCCTAATTCTAGCAAAATAATTTTTTTTTCTACCCCAAACAGGGGTGTGCAGATAAGAGGGAAAACACTGCTTCATTATTTCCAATTTACGTGATGCATTTTTAAAGGAGGATATTTTGGCTCAGGTTCTCTCATCCTTCGTTCGTCTCAGTTGTGCAACCAACAGCATGCAGATTGCTGCAGAGGGGTTCCCCTTTGCAATCCTCAGGACATTATCTGTATGTATTTGTGTTTTGCAGGGGTATTTTAAAGACCTAGTGTTGCATGCTGTGAGTTAAAACCTGAGTATAGTTAAAAGTATGCATCTTGCTTTAGGCAGGGATATTTAGGTACTGAAAATTACCCACTTGCAAAAATATGTGAAGAATCACAGTCATTGTGACCTGGAGTTCATAATAAACAAGGGAAGCTTTAAAAAAAATAAATCCAATTTAACATATAGCTAAAAGCAAAAAACCAAGCAAATCAATTAGCCAACCCATTTTAAATTAGCATTTAATTTTGCCTCTTTTTTAATTTGCTCTTGACAAAAGTATCTTCTGGTTTTAAGACTGGGATGAAAAATTAGCAGAGATTTATTGTAGCATACAGTATCACTTAATGTTTGTTCCTTCTGAAGAGATTTCTGGGACAGAAGCTGAGTTCTAAAAACTTGCTAGCGAAGTGAAGTAGTCCATGCTGGGAGTACCATTCTGGGGTACATTAACTTGCATTCAATGTCATTGGAAACTGCTCTTACAGACCCTACATATGCACTTCTAAATAGACCCAGTTATTTGAAAAGTTCATTATAGTTAGTTAGGATTAAAGTGGTTTGATATTTTTACATTTTGGAAAGTAATTGAGAAGACTTTTTAATCAATTTAAATTGTTGTGTCATCAGGAAATAAACAGTTGGGGTGCTAAATGATATCCCCCCCATAATACAGTCAGTTTAATGTAGTTAAGATTTATAATGGAAACTGAAATTATGGTACAATATTAGATTGTCATTTGTGTTTTGTTCTTATTTAGACTCTCAGGCATGTAGAAAAGATCACGTACATTTTTTGGTGTGATCCTGGGGAAATGCCAAGCACCCTCCCAGAGGCGCTAGGAGCCCTCAGCTCTCCCAGGAGGCCTGTGTTGTGAAGGGTACTCAAAGAATCTATTGCTCAGTTCCATGGGGGAGGGTTTGGTCTCTGTCCAGTTTCTTTTTCCTTTCATTTTCCTCTCTTCCTATTGTCCTCCCTTGTGTCTGAGTCTGCGTCCCAAGGGCCTTTCAGACATCTACAGTCCTGTAGCAAGTTGCCTGCAGAGCTTGGAATCAGCAGCTATAATGGGTATGGTAAGGCATTTTGGACACGGTATCTTGAAAATCTGGGTGTCTGGTTTTCTTTGCCCTGCTGGCTATTCTAGTGATGTAGCTCCTCATTTTCTGTGTTGTTGTGCTCTCCTCTGCCCCATTTGAAACTTTTTTCCACACTTCTGAATCCCATCACTTGATTTTGTGCTGAATCTTCTTTGTAGCCCTCCACTGTCATAACCTTTGAAGCTGTTTTTTGAAGGTAGGGATGGGGGCTGTACTATTGAACCCTCAAGTACTCTTGGCTTTAAGCTTAATTTGCTCACAGTGTCCCTGAGCAAGGATTGGGAGGGGCAAGTAGCTGTGCATTAGATACCTCATGTGCCTCAGGTGATGGCTTCTTGTGCTACGGGTGCAGAAGCTGAAAGGATGTGGCATGTGTAGCTGGAAGTCAACCTTGGCTGTCTGGTGTGCAGGAAAGCCTGATTTACCAGAACAGCAGTGCTGTGCAGCTGTACCTCGCTGTGCAGGGGAGGAGTAGGGGGCTTGCTTAAGCAAAGTTTAAAATATATTGTATCTTTTCTGTCAGAGAAGGTTCACTGCGCCCCTCATTGTGCTGACGACTGAGTACCTCACAATTTTCAGTCCTTTCTACAGCCTCTGGAGTTAGGACAGTACTGTAATTCTGATTTTATTGGGGAGAGGAGGCACAAGGGGCTGAGTGGTTTGCCTATCTTGTGTAAGAAATTCCCGAAAGAGCAAATCACTATGTCAGCCTGTGTTGGTCTACTTTTCTGCCCGAAGCCCCATACCCCTTTCTTCATGTCCCAGGGAGCTGGTCTCTGAGGCTTTTTGTAGACAGCTTTGCTGCTTCCTAGCCTCCATCAGTTGTTATTTGTTTCTGGATGATCCTTTGCTTATTTGCTTGTCGGCTTTTTTTTTTTCCCCAGCTGCTTGCACTTGCACTGGATCATATCTTACTCCACAGCTAGTGGGAGTTGAGTTTTGACTCGTTGTGTGTAGGTGGATTAGAATCTGGCCCTTGTGTAATATACCGGGGATAGAGACTGCTTTCTGTCTCAAGCCTTGTAGTGCCAGGGAGCTCTATTCATGGCCCAGGACTTGGCTTTGCTTCATAGAGTACAAATCCACATGTTTAAAACAGAATGGATGAGATTTGCTGTGCCATGTCTTGATTTATGCCACATTTTGATAATGTGCAAACAGTGTGATTACTATCTGGAATCTTCATGCTGCTGTTGAAATTTTGTCTAGAAATAGTTGGAGATGGGATCTTGCCTTCCAGTAGAGAGTATACATAAATATGCTAGTTAATTTTTCAAGAAAGGAAAACTGGACAAGGCTGAGCTGTTAAGGATTGCTTCTCTGTTAGAGGTGTTGAGAGGGGTTGGCCAGCACTATTGACTATAGTTAGGTATGAGCATGACTTCTTTTTGAGAAAGCATAATGACAATTTGAGTGTTAGACTGAGAAAATGGGTTGCTGGTCCATGCACAAGAGGCAAATTGCCCCACGTTAAAATCCCATCTTCTGTAGGTTTGTACTGGAATTCAGTTGATCAGAGCAGATTGGCAGGTAGGGCTGTACTCAAATAACTCTGGTGGGCCTCAGCACATCCCATCTGCCCATTTGATGTAATTTGCCCCGATGCAATCTGCAAGTATAGACAAGCAAGTTGTAGTGATGCTGGAGTTTCTGAACCTGCTGGCACGAAGTTGTGCCTTTCCTTGTCTCTGCTGGTCTACATTAGAAGCTGAGAATCTGCCAATGATTTTGGGGAAAAAAAAAAAAATACCCTGTGTAGGTGAGGTTTTGTATGCAGAGTCTTCTCAGTGGCGCTTGGCTTTGCAGTACAACTGGCAGGTTACCAGGCAAAATACAGAAAGTGAGGGTAAACCCAGCAAATGGCAAGAGAAGCATAAACCCCACTCTCTAGTAAGGAAGGAGGCCTCCAAAAGTGCTAGGGCTGATGTAGCAGTTCCCATGGGGGAACCTGCTGTGTTGCCCTTTGTCATCCTGTTTATTTTACAGCCCTCCAAGTGAGAAGATCCTGCAGAGCTGCAGTTCCTGCTTTCCTTTGTGTGTTAGTAATATAGCCATGCATAGGGAGATCTGTGTGGCAGGGAGTCTATGCAGAAACCCCTGATTCTGGGCTGAATTTATACTTTGATATCTTCAGTAGGTGTAAAATGTAATTTGTGATCTCTCTAGACTTGGGTTGTGCAAAGAGGCCTTTCTGTAAACTAGAAGCAGGCCCAGTTGTTGAGGTTCTGTGCAACTTAGCTATAATTCACTGCTACAGTATGTATCTGCCCTGAATTGTTGCTCTTTGTGGCTGAAGGCTCATGAGCCCTTTGTTGTCCCAGATTGGGGGGAAGCCTCTACAGGAGCATGCTGTTTTACAGCAGTGGGACTGTTCGTCGGGGCTTATGCTTTTCATGTTGTAGCACTCTACCCAGGTAGAGCTGTGCTGCCACTGCCATGGACTGATTTGCATCACTGAAAGCAGTGCTGGCGCAGTGACAAGAAACTTCAGATTTTGGTTCTTGGGGTCTTTTGAAACGTGAAGGTTGTTAGCCTCAGGTCCTAGAGAGATTTGGTGCCCTGGGATGGTGGGGAGGATATTTAGGCCAAACCCCGTCATCTGTTCCTGGAATTCCCTTGTTTTCTTTTCCTGTTATGTTCAGCGTACAGTCAATTCTCTGGTTTAATTCCTTGTTTGACAGGTGTTTTGGGTTTTTTCCCCTCTTGCCACATTTGCACCCTTTTTGTATCTTCTCTGTTTAATGCCTCATCCACAACACGTGCAGGGATTTATCCTTCATGCCTTTGTTTAACCTGACCTGATCCTTTGCTTGACAATAAATTGGTTGTCACCTGTAGCGTTGTTTCCATCTGCTCCCCTGTTTGTAGGTAAGACTGACTTTTTCCTTTCTTGCTCCTGTTTGAGCGTTCAAATCCATTTCTCTTTCTGACCCAAACACACTGCTCCGTGTCATGCTCCTGGGTTAATTGTCTTGCCTGTTGGATTTCCTGCTGTTGATCATCTCCTGATCCCTCCCAACAAACTTCTGTCCAAATTCAAAGACTGGCTTCTGTTTGTTCTCCTCTTGAGAGTGTTGGCTCCTACTCCCTATGCCCTTTGAACCAACAAAGATAGGATTTGTTTTTGTTGATTATTTTGGGCTCTCTTGATCAGAAGCTGTGGGTCTCTGGGGCTGTGCACTTGGCTGGCCTTTGCTTGGATCTCTTCTCAATGAGACCCTGCCTTGTTGATCAGCTCAGAGGGAACAGGCCTGGTTTTTCCCTCCTGCTGGATATATTCCCATCTCGCATTTCTGTGCTTCCTACTGTACTTCCATTCTCTGATACGAAAGTGATTTCACTTCAGTTCTGTTGCTTTATGAATCCAGTTTGAAGTAGCCTAGATGATTTCCAACGTTATCTTAATTACTTGTTTATACTTTGCTGCTTGCTCTGTGACAAGCAGGCATGTGCACTGAGCAATTCTTTTGACTCAGTTTTGATTAAAGTTCCTCTGCATAAAATAGTCGATTAATTTCTGAACACTTCTCATTTATCTCCTTCAAACTGTTACACCATCAAGAAGGGAGAAGTTATGGGAAGGGATAGATGACATTGGGATCGCTGTTGAGACTGTTACTCCAGTGGTCATTGACCAGGTGCTTGGGCGGTCGTAAAACAATGTATAGACGTGGTAAGGTAACATGGCAGCAGTTCTGGTTTGCCTTTAACAGTTAGACTACAAACTGCAGCAGTTCATGAACTGCTTCACAAGTAGCTTGGCCATCTGAGAGCAGTGGGAGATATCCAGCTCACTGGCTTCATGTTAGTTGCTGCTGCTTGTGAGCCAGAACTGTAAGAACTGAAGAAACTGGAGGTCTTTCGTTTTTCTCAGCCTTCCTCTTCTACGGATCTCCCAGATGCTAGATGAGTATGTCCTTGCTGACAGAATACAACCCCAGACATCAGGACATCTGGGTTCTCTTCCTGGTTTTCTTGCAGCCTGTGTAAGTCTTTGTGTCTCAGTTTCCCTAATTCAGTGTGTAGCTAACAGTAGTGTTAATGTATTTTCCTGTTTTCAAGTATATTTCCCCTCCCTTCATCTCCAGGCACAGTATTGCAGCAATATAGTTGTAACATGAGAGACAACTAACAAGTCTAAATAGAAGTGAAGAAAGTCTGGCCTGGCCCACAGCCATACAAATGCCATCAGTTTCTTTTCAAACCAAGTGCGTTTCAGTCAGGTGGTGTTTACTCAGAAAACCTCATTTCCCCCGTGCATCTGAAGGCAGTTTCTTTAGGCCAGAAGATGCGTGTTACAGAGAAGTATGTGTTCCCCAAACAGACTGCTGCTCTGCAGATGACATTGCTGAGGCTATTTCTGGATATGACCATCTTCCTCGAAAGGGTAATGTTGTGTGTGGGAAGAAGCATGGTATAGGGCAAAGGGCTGGCGTGCTGGGCCCTGGGATCGTTTCCTGAGTCTGCTGCCGAAAGACTGCAAGATCTGGGCACGTCAGATGACCTACATGGGTCCTACCATCTGTACATTGCATGGTTCCCACCATCTGTACGTTGGGGTAATGCGCACACTTTTCTAATCCTGTTTTCAGGAAGCAGAATCGGTGTTTGAAGCTTGTGGCTGTTTAAAAGAAGATGAGATTTACGATCCTGAGTTTTCTAGGCAGATTTGAAAATTGCCTCCTGTGTCTTTATTCTTGTTCTGTGAATCACTGCAATCTCTCTGCCTTGCAGGTACCAGCAACTATGATACTGGTTCTGGTGTGGCCTTGGGAGAGACTGAGTTCCTGACCATGCAGTGAGACTCATGGAGCATGCTGGAAGTCAGCAGGGCAGGAATGACATAGAGCCTTCTGCAGTGTCAGGCCATACCCTGCTCTGTAATACACTTGAATATTCAACAGAGAAAATTTTGTTAATAGAGATATTAAGGTGTTAGCAGGGGATAGATGAAGTCTGTGCCTCATTCTACTTAAATAATTCATTTTATTTTGAATGATCTGTTTGATGATCATGTAGGGAGGTTGTCCTTCCCAAGTAGCACTTGGGAGAGACCTGGACCACAGCACATGCCTGACATTAGTGTGAGGAAGTGTCTCTGTTCTGCTGTCCTCATTCAGTGCCGTGCTCTTCTCTGTTCATGGGGGAGCTTGAGGTGCTGTGGTGAAGCCACCTGACATTTCTCCTCACCAGGTCATGAGAAACAGTTTTGTTAATGTATTAAAAGGAAGAGAAGTCAAGAATCTGTCTGCAAGAAGCTCAAACTCCCTTGCATCATGGATCATAGACAAGAATCTTACCTTGGTGAAGGCAAAGAATATACTTTTTCCTGACCTGCGAGAATCTACCTGAATTTGGCCAATTTCTAAATCATTATAAAGATATCGGCTGCTGCATGTCCAAGGGAGGTGGGCTAGGGTTTATCTACTGAAGTGGCTAAGATACCTCCCAAAATGAACATACATCAGCCTTTGTGTCTGATCTGTGTGCACAAGCCCCTTCTGATGTGGTTAACTCTGGTCTGGGAAGGGAAGGAGGTGGTTTCTGTAGAACCTTTGCTCACTTGTCACAGAAGTTAGAAGGCAAACAAATGGAGCAGTGAATAGCACATTGGAGAACTCATTTCACTTCTGGCCCCTGTCAGCAGCCCTGTGCACGTTCAGCAAGTCCCTTTCAGCCCAGGTTGTCATAGGAGACCCCCAAAGTCTATTCCTCATATTGTGATTTTCTTCCAACATATGAGCCTGGGGTCTGAGCTGTGGAAGTGCTGATGATGCACAACTGCAAGGGGCACCAGCGGGAACTGTGCTTTGAACAGGTAAAGTGGCCCAGAAAACCAGGCCCTTGGGGGTCTTCATAGAAGCACTCGGAGGGTCGAGAAGCTGCAACTCTTGATTTCCCTGTTTCTTAGCTTCCAATCTGGGAAGTGAGGATGCTTGACAATAAATGTGCTTGTGAACTGCCTAGCTGCTGCTCTTGGTGAGCCTGTCAAAAAGCCTGTAAGGAAACCACCGGTTCTATATTCAGAGCAGGGCTTGGCTTGGGGCCACGCGTTGAACAATGAGGAGAAAACAAAATATTGAATAGCTGCTTGTTCAGAAAACCCAGTTCCTTTTGGCCGTGCAGGGCCCTGCGTGAGGGAGTGTATGAGATGGGGTAGTTTTCCCTTAGCACCTGGGACTAGGACCAACACCTGCACGTAGGGTCTGAGGTGGTACAGGAGAAGGCCCACACCAGCACGCTTGCTCCCAGCCTGTACGTTGGGGAGAGAAACCAGCTGAGGACTTCTTTGTTGGCCCCAGATTGCAGCATTGAATGCAAAACAACATTCTTGCTGTTGTATGGCCTGGCTTGGAAAACCCTTCCCGTGCAGACTGCTACCTTGTGCTGCTTAATGGGATGTTGCTCTGGCTTGGGCGAGCCCAGCTCTGGGACTGGGGGAGACTCGTCGTGCTCAGCAAGGAGGAGTTGTCTTCCTGCTCTTTCTTCCCTTGCGCTGAAAAAGCGGAACATGCACCAACAGAGCAGTGTGCTTTGTTTGAGACTGGCTGGAGTTTTTTCCCCACCTGAGGGTTATGCCTGATGCGTCTATTGGATGAGTTTTATCAGTAAACTAATACTACTTTGCTCTTGGCTCCCATTTTAGATTCTTCTCTGGCACCTCATACGGTGGTGCCTGAGAGTAGCGTTGGTTCACTTGGCAGACAGTGGGCAAGACATGAGGGCTGGTTTAGGTTTGGGTGGTTGTTGATTGTTCTGGGTTTTTTTTGCCACTTTCCCACTTGTAGTTTACAATGATTATGTCATTTATTTTTTTTTTTGTCTTTGACCCAAGAATCACACGGCACAAATGTCTTTGTTAGTTGTCTCTCTGGGATGTCTGAGAACAGCAACCCACCGATGCAAGCCTTATCCTGGGGTTCAGGGAACCCAAGTTAAGTACCCTGCTCTACCACAGGCTTCTTGTGTGACCTTGGGAAAAATAATTTAGAATTTGTGTGTGTTGGTGTTGTCCCCCCTGCATAAAAAGTGTGAGGGAAGAGTTAATTTCTGAAGTGTTGCAAACAGAAATAACGATTATGAGGAGCAGGTACCAAGCTGAGAGGGGCTGTGTAAATATTGTAGGTGGCTTTGAAGACATTTACTTCTTCAAGGAGTGTATGCAGTGTACTTTTCAAAGTTTGTGTGTTGTTTTTGTGGTTTTTGGATTTTTTTTGACCAAGTGTTGCGGGAGGCTTTCGGGATACTGTGTAGAAACCCAGGGGCAGGTGACTTTCTGCAGTTGTGAACCACAGGAAGGAGCTCTCCTCCCCTCACTGAGCTGAAAACAGACTGTGGGACCATTCTCCTTTTCCAGAGTTGAAAAAACATGAGCAGATGCCAGTATGGCTGTGTCCCCTTCTCTGTTGGAGACAGAGAATGTGAACTTTGGAAACGGTCTGGCTTGATCCTGGGAAAACAGCTTTGATCAGAGCCTTGGGGAGGAATCTGATACCACGTCCATCTAAGAGCGACAGAAAAACTAGCCAAAGTTTGGGGCCAGGTTAATCTGGTGCATCTCCATTGACGTCAGTGAGAAGGTGAAACAGTCTGTTCTGTCTCCTCATTTCAGCTCCTCATGGAGAAGCATTTTTTGTCAACCTCGAGGCCAGACAGAGTAGGGGGACCATGGGATAGTAATGACTAAGATAACTTTTTGTCTCTAGTATTGCTTGGAAGGAAATGTTTTGTTAATTTGCTGATGTGCAAGGCTGAGGTGAGGCTCTTGTTAGACTTGAGGCTGGTACTTGCAAAGGGCATAAGGCAGGCAGCAGAAGGACTTGTGCTCCAGCTATGCCATCTCCTGTTCAGCTGCATCCCACATCTTGCCGTAGGAGCTCTTGGCAGCGTTGAGTACCGTAAGCTGCTGTGCTCCCAAGGCTCCTGTGCAGCCCTCCGAGAGCCAGGCTCCTGGGCCTCCCCAAGGTGAGGTGGGTTCACAACTCCCTTAGAAACTCAGCCCTTGAACATCTCCACCTAGGCAAGAAGATTTGGCACTTGTGCAGCTATCATTTGTCTTATTATTGGGCTGAAAGCCTCACATACTGCTACTGGTGAAGCTTCTCCGTAGGCTTCCCAGACTATGGCTTGTGCAGTTGGTTTCGTAGACTACTTACAGTGTTGATCCACTGCTACTTGAAACTCTGGCAAAACACTGGGGTTCTTCAGCCAGTAAGTTTTGGTTTGTGGACATAGGTGGATTTAAAATTGAAAAAAGCTGTTGTTCACCCTTCATTTTAATTTGTTTTGTTTTGTCATTTGGCTGTTTCTAATAGGAGTCATCTCTGAGGAAGAACTTGCATAAAAGAGAGAGCAGTAATGTAGTGCACTGGTTCCAGAGGGGTTGGTTGATCTTGGCTTGGGGAATGGGAGAAGGCATTTCCTGCAGGGGAATTTGGTGGCCAAGTGAATGGGCGTCAACAGAGCCACAAAGTGGGGAAGGTCTGTAAAATGAAGAAGGATGAGATTGTATGTGGTGTGATGATGTATAAGCAGCAGAGGTGACTGAACCTCTGAGTGAAGTAATACAGAAAGCAGTTGGCCTGGTCTGTGAATGGATGTTCTCGCTGTTTTCCTAAACACGATTCAGGTAACTGTATTAGTTTGCACAAGCTGATGGAATATTTCTTTCCTGATTAATCTCTTGTTAAAGCAGAGTGGGGTGAGTGATTTTGGAGGAGAAGCACCGGCTCTGTGTTGGCATTAAGGACGTGTATTAAAGAGGTCATTTTTATTCACCCTGCCCCTCTTACCTGGCAGTACTTGCAGCCAGCAGCATCTCCTGAGCCACTGGTATCTCTGTTGTGATGGAGATGGAGCTCTGGGAGTCCTGGGCTCCACTGGAGCCAGGAGCTGGTGCCAGATACCGACAGGAGGGTGGCCAGGTACAAGGAGATGACAAGGTCATTGGGTCTAAATGTCATCGGTGTATCACATAGGACAAGGACTCTCAATTGCTGTGTTTTCCCGATAGAATATAGTTACCTCACTAAGAAGTCAAACCAAAATGCAGATATGCTGCAAATGCATTCGTTGGGCTATTTATCAATATTAAATGTGGAAACCAGAAAGGTCAGCTGTGTTTAATGTCATGTGGCAGCTTTGTGATTTTAATTACAGTAAAAAACGCTATGACAAATGAATTCAGTGCTCTTTAGAGCTTGTTCCTCCCTGACTCAGTTCTTTTTGTTGGCTTACCTGTGCTCAGGGAAAGTTGGGCTACCTCT
Source organism: Cariama cristata (assembly GCF_000690535.1). Classification (NCBI taxonomy): domain Eukaryota; kingdom Metazoa; phylum Chordata; class Aves; order Cariamiformes; family Cariamidae; genus Cariama; species Cariama cristata. The sequence continues at coordinate 50,676 of NW_009625955.1, read as the reverse complement.
GCCATAGTAGGAGAGATTTTATTTAAATAAAGAAAATGGGATAAAGTGACAAATTATTTGCAATATCTCATTAACTAGGGGAATTCAGTGTAGCTTAACGTTTCAGCAACGCCTTGTTACAGTGTTGGATAGCAAGGTTGCAGGCAGAATCACAGTAACTGGCGCAAAGAGATTGTTGCATCTGACCTTAAATTAGAGTGACTGATGATAGCTGCTTCTCTGTTTCTTCCTGTTTTGTATGCAGTTTCAGTTATATTGGGTAAAGAGGAATAAACTCAGTTTCTCCTTTTCCAGCTTTTTGTTGTTTAAAATCTTGATGGGGACTTCTCTGCTGGTTTTGTTGTTGTTTGCTTGACTCCTTTATGTTAAGCTTCTAAAACTCTTTCTTGATCTTTTCCCAAGCTGTTTTGAAAATGTAGTCAGCAGGATCCTCCTCATGTAACATTCATTCAGTTTTTAGCAGTTATCAGTTTGGGTGTTTTAAATTTATTGTTAAAGAACTGACTGCTACGGAAACCTGCCTTTTAAATGAGAACCCTGCAGACAGTTTGTGCTTGAGCTACTTTTAAATTGCAGTTGAGGTTTTGAGCAGTGCTGTTACATGTGCTTGGGCTTTTGTTTTCTTCTCTGAACATGTGTGTACCTGCATGGCTGTGGTTTCAACTTTGCAGGTAGGGGCAAGGTCGTTCTTGCACTGTCCACCTGACAGCGGGGATGAGTTCCTCTGGTTTGTGGTCCATGCTCAACATTAGTGTCCTTATTTCACTGGGCGACACAGGCTGTGACTGTGACTATCAACAGCAGCAAAGCAACATCACACTGAACGCACCAGTTCCTTGCAGTTGTAAACGCAGAGTGTTACGAGTAACCCTGAAACGTTCCCCGAGTGCTGCAATAGTTTACAGCTGTGGTGTTCATCCTGTACCCATCAAAAAGTTGGCGATGACATACAAGGATGGAGCTTTGATTTCAGTCTGGTGATATTCTCTAGGTTCTCAGTTGATGATAAGACCAGCTCTGCTAAAGAGGTCTACTTACATTTGTTTCTGTACCTATTTAAAAGATTATTTTTTTTTCAGAATGTAGTATCAATAGAGGTTCCTGTACTTTTTTCCACTTCACTGACAGCACTGTCCTTGTTTAACTCCAAATAAATCTTAGTAACATGTGCAACCCAAAGACGAGGGGAGAAAATTAATCTCTAGATCAGGAGCTACAGAAAATGAAATGAATTCTGAACAGAAGAGAGGGGGTTTTTTTCTGTATCTGTTGTTCAAGCAAAAGGAAACTGGCACAGAAATTAATAGTGAATGGTGGTAGTGGGGAGTGGTGCTGGAGTTTTTTTTCCTACATCTAGATGAGAGGAAAAATTAAAACTTTTCCAATTGTCCCCAGTAAGACTAAGCAAAGCATGGGCAGGTAAGAGAAGCAACATTCCGCATAGGATTCATTCAGGATTACTGAGATTCTTTCCTTTGCATTCAGCTTCAGTGGGAAAGTGTTGGGGGGATGGTGGTGGTGGGTTTTTTCCTTGCCACAGATATGGTTAAAGATCACAGCATAAATTTCCTGACTTGGTGAAAAGCCTGTGACCCCTCTCAGTTGTCTTGTTCATCAGAAGGCAGATAGGTAATAAAGAGTCTCCTGTTTGAGAGGAGTAGGGAGAACCTGCTGTTTTAATTTTGTTCACAGCAGTGGGCCAAACTTTGTTCTTTCAGTGCTGGCCTTGATAATTGGCTGGATATAATGTAGGAATTCAAGCCATTGCATATCTCTGGCTTTGTAACTACTAATGTCATAGCCAAGAAGAGTGCAAAGTCTCCTGCAGGAACATACAGTAAATAAGAACAATAAGCATGTTCCAAAGAACATACAGGCAGTGGTTTTAAAGGGCCTCAGCTCAGCCCTGGTGGGTTAATTTGCGTCCAGGTTGCCTGGACAAATGGATTTTGCTGGTTTAGACTCCTTGGGGGATGTGGTTTTGATTTGGGAGATTTTCTGGACTAAAGAATATGTTTCATGTCTTTTGATTACTGGGAACCAGAATTAAGACATCCTTTCTTTCAGGGAGGGAAGGGTTTGCTTTGGAGTTTGCTCCAGTTTTAGGAGTTTGGCTATAGTGTGCCTTGCCTTTAGGGTATCCCATATCCTGCTGTGCAGGGTACCTTGCAGAGACGTTACCGTTCGTCTAACGTACGGTAACGTTTTGTTTTTCTCTGGCCACCCACAGCTCTCAGCCATAGCTAGCTGAGACTCATTTACCTTGTTTTTCGCAGACATCTGTGGTTTGTTCGTCATCTTCAATGAGGTTCTAACACCTGTTAAGCGCTCCTCCTCCGTTTTTTTGGAGAAGCATTTAATTATGACAGGGTTTCCCTTGGAGCACATCCTCCATTCAGTTCCCTAATTGTAGAATTCTCTGTGGGATTCTCCAGATGGGGGATAGAGGATAATCTTCTCAGAGCTCCGGAAGAAATGTGATGCCAAATTACAGAAAATAGATCCTTTTCATTAAGCTCTTGGGCTCCTTTTACTCTTATTTTAAGGTGACCTTCTGTTAAAGAGAAGTGTTGGATAAATGGCTATCCTTTTAAAATAATCCTCAACAACCTTACCTGGGTTACTAATAACATTGTTAGATTAGAAATCCTGAAAGGATTTAAGCTTTTTTTGCCACTTGTGCTGTCATCACAGAGGCAAGGAGAACGAACTTGCCTGTTTCCCTTTTGTTTCTAGTTGGTTTCATTTTCAAGCTGTGAGCTCTAAATTAGGGAGTACTGGCAGCGTGCTTGGCGTGGCAGGCAGGTATAAAGACAAAGCCCCCTCCTTTGTCAAGTGGTCACTGTGCCACTTTATGGGTTACTTGCTTTGCTGCAAGCCAGTGCTTTGCCCATGCTGTTTCAGTCCCTGAGGGATTTCCAGGCATCCTAAGAGTGCTACTCAGTGCTGCTGATGTTTGTAAACATGGCAGTAGTGGCCATCTCATTTTGTGCCCAAATGCTGGCCATATCTGGTTGTACTAAGTTTGCTAAATCTAGCATGTGACCGCTGAAGGGCTCCAGGGGCTGTCCTTACAGAGCCAATTCTGCTGGAAGGTTCCCCTGTATTTGATATGCGTAAATTAATACTCCATGAGCTCCTGTGTTGGCAGATGATAACAATATTTTTACAGAGTGAATGGAGAAACTAAAGCACAAAGAAATGTAACTGCGGTCCTGTACTGAGTTGATGGCAAAGACAGAAGTAGTCTGGAAATGGCTGGTGCTGGTCCACTGTTGTAATCATTGCTTCTCTTTGGGATTTTGTGTGCATTTAAGTGTCTAGGGAACATTTTCTGTAGTACCAGTAAGAGTACCAGCTTTGCATGTAGCAGGAAAATACTGGAGGGGAAGAATCTCTTGTTGGCAGGGGGGCTGAGGTTATAAGGATAGATTTTAATGTATGTAGTTGGTTGGCTTTACACTGCGATACACGGCTGGGACTGTGTACAGCTTGCAGGAATTGAACTTTGGTGCTGAGAGGTCAAAGGTGGCTAATCCAAATTTTTGTTTATCTTCCAGGTCTACGCACAACGAACTAGAAAAGAACCGGTAAGTAGCTAATGAGCTGAATTCTAAGAAATTCACTAAGCCTAGTGAGTGTAATGTGCTTTAACCTTACACATGCAGGTGCCGTTTGATCAGCTTAGACAGCTGTGAATGACCACACTGCATCACGTAGTTTTAAAAGTCAGGGCGGAAGACACAAAAAGATCTGAAAAAGAACCCTTGTTTTTTGGTTGGTTTTTTTCCTCTCTCTGAAAAGGCAAGAAGTGACCCAGTTTTGTGACTAATCTGTATGCAGAGTAAATACTGTTCTTCTCCTGACACAGTGAAATCTGATTGGGGCACTTTCCATACATGAGGTTGCTACGGGATCAGGTTTCTTGGGCCCTGGGTAATACGTGTTACTATGAACCGAAAGGCAGAGCCCTGTGCTCTGCACCCTCTCCCTCCCACCCCTCCGCTGGGCTGTGATAGTGCAGAAGAAAATACTGTTGTCCACTCAGAGGTCTGGCTACCAGCGCTCCTGTAGAGACTTTCCTCTTCTAACCTGTTTTAGGATTGCGCCTGTTTATCCTTGAATCTGAAGTTTTAGCAAACCTTGCAGTTTTGTTACTTGGCTAGCTCTGCTATATGACTCAACCCTTTTGTAACAGGAGTTAAAGTAAGATAAATACCATTGAGACAAGGGGAGCTAGTTCACACACAGATCAGATTATCGCCTTCCATTCAGGATGCTATAGTTAAGGTTGTGTCAGGGTTTCCATTATAAACTTATCTTGGCTGTTCTGTGGGATTATAGGGGGGCTGAGAGGGGGTGTCTGTGTTTTTTGTGGCTGCTGGAACAAAGGCAGTGCTCTGGCCAGCTGCTCCTATGAAGAAACCCCCAGGGTGGGAAAGCCGAGTCCAAATAGGTTGATTGCCTCGTCTTCCCTTGTAGCAGCCATCATTTAAGAAGAGATGGGAGGGCTAATAAGGGTGGCCAAACATACACAGAGGCTTCGAGCCAAGCGTGTGTTTAGACAAGATCTTCCCATGCAGATTTGAGGAAATCGGAGCTGAGTACCTCATGCATCATGTTGCCCTCAGTTTCCCCCACATCTGCCTCCCCTCAGCAGCAGCAGTGCTGGGAAGCAGCTTGGCCTTTGCATGGTCTGGGTGTTTTCTTCCAAGCTGTGCTTCTACCTCCTGCTGGCTTTAGGATCTATAGAGTTGTCATGGTCCTGTCTTTCTGGGGTGATGCAGGGAGGTTTTTTATTTGGGTTATGTTGCTTCCCAAGTCTCAACCTTTCCAGTCCCAGGTCGAGCTGTGTTAAGAAGTGTTGGCTTCTGGGTTTTCCAATGCTCTCTGCAGTTTCATTTACTAATGAGGGAAAGAAAACGCAGTGCTTGGGTCTGACCCAGAATGGGGGGTGCTTTTTTCTCCATGACAACAGTAAACCATCACTAATTTTCAATGTGCTTATTTGCATATCTAATTGTTACTGCAAACACTGCTTGCCCTCAGTACAGCTTTAGAGAAGAGCTGTCTCCATCTTTCCCTGTACCAACCTGGTCCTCTCACATTGACCAAGTTTGTATGGATACATGACCATCTTTTCTACTCTCAGGCTCATGGAGCAGGCAGCGAAGCTTCAAACTCTCTGTGGGTGAGCTCTCAGCAGCCAGCATTACATACTTACTGTCCAGCTAAGGACTGGCAAGTATTGATGGGTTTAGGATATGCCTCATAACAGCTGTCTGAGTTGAGGAAGTTTCTGCATTGATTCCCTGTCTTTAACTGAGGACAGTAATACTACCTGGGATGGGGATGTCATGAGGATTGACTACTGTCCAGCACTTTGTTATATATGTTACTAGTGAGAGGAATATTATTACCTGTTCTTTACCCTTATGCTACCTTTTTCTGAGTGTTGATGAGCTGTTTGCTTGCTACAGAATTCGTCTTCCCATTCCCAGTTGGTGTAATATCTCTCTCTTCCTCTCCTTCCGTCACGGTTACGCTCCCTAGTCCTCACCTGCTGCAGGTTGAAGGCTCCTAACTATCAGCCTTCTCAGCAAGATCTTTCCTCCAGGGCTTCCCATTCTGAGTCACTGTGTTCCAGATCTGTGTCTCAGACATGGTTTTACAGGCCCTCGGTTTTCATCCTTCTGGGAAGGACACACATTTGATCACATTGAGTGGTCTGTACAGGCAAACTGCTATTATCTGGGATCTTTGGTCAGGAACCCTCTGCTTCTAGTTTGGGATTGTCTGTCCCTTAATGCAGATGCTACAGCCTGATCAGCTACGCACATCTGCAAACCCAGCTAGATCCTGTAGTGGCTATGCTGGGTTTGCAGTGTTTATTACCAACGATTTGGACAGTGAGTTTCATACTGGAAGCATTTATTTTCAAACTCCACAGTGGTGGTTTCTGAGTGAAGGGGATTGCTTCCTGGTTAGATTTTCACCATGTTTTATTTGCTGTGTCGTTAAGTTTGTCAGTGTCTCCAGACTTAACTGTTGTAAAGATAAAAGCTTTGATACTAATGGCTTTGTGGTTGGCAGGTGCTCATTTTCCCTATTATGTGAGATTATTCCTTTTGAATCTCACTGTTATCTCCACTATTGACACACACTATAATTTTCAAAATTGTCCACTATTAGGTCTCTGACTCTGGTTTTTCCCCTCTTGTCTGTGAACAGCAGCCTCCTTATGTTCAGTCAAATTTTCTTTTAACCCATTCAACAATTACAGAGTTCCTTTCAAGCAGTAGCAAGAGAATATAGAAAAACAAAATGTTCTTCTCTTCCTTCTTGAATATACAATTTAACTTGGACTCAATATTGCAGAGCTGATAATGTTTCAATATAGCAGGATTAAGAATCTTGTGCCCCTTTGATGTAGAAAAGTAACTAAAAATGTATTAAAAAAATAAAGCAATGTTTTAAGCGCCACTCCTTTTCTTAGTCTTGAAATATTTCATCAACACTCCAGTGGTTCTGCTAAGGAGCTGTTTGATTTGGAACTGAATATTAGCTGTAATATTTAGGTGACTTCTCTTTCTGCTTTGATTTGGATTTTTTTATCTGAAGAAATTGCAGTGACATCTATATAAGGGGCTTTGTTTGATTTATAAAAGATTAAAGTTAATTTATAGTTATTATCTGTCATTAATCCTCATGTTGGAAAATTGTTTGTGTTTTTTATTTAATGGGTATGTGTTTCAGTTTATCTTTGCCCAGGATGAGTCATAGCTTGCATTTAAACAAGAAACAACTATTCTGCTTCTCATCTCCTGCGAGGCATAACTAAAACAATACTTTTAGTCCTTTAATACACCTACCCAAAAACTGATTCGTAACCAACACCCCATCATTTTCTAGAAGAAAACATCATAAAGCAAGTGACTAAAAGATGGACTTTGGTAGTGTAATATTTTCTCAAAAAAGGGTAATAAATACAATTCAGGGTTAAGTTAAATCGTTGGTGTGTGTTGTACAGATAGCAGAATTAACTGTTGTCTGAACATTTTAGACACGTGCCAGTTTTGGAAGGATGTGGTCAGTGTGGTATTAAGAGAAGGGACACAGCACTGAGGTGACTTTCCTGCTGCTCTGTGAAGTGGCAGTTCTGGTAGACCAACACGGAGGTGGTGCTGTCTATCAGAATAGTTACATCTACTGATAGAACAGGAAAGATGTTTGTAAAGCTATTGATTAGATTTAAAAAAAAAAAAAACAAAAAAAGTTTTTCTGTATATCCTAGATTGATCTGTTTGTTTTTGGCGATGATTGCATTGTAATACAGCAGAAGGAAGGAAAACAAAAAAATAAAGCTGAGTAATTGGGTAAAGAATGAGGTATTAGGGCAGATTTTTCTTATGGTAACAGTAATTTAGTTCAAACAAAAGATAGATCTGAGGAGGGAAGGAGACCTTGGGAGAATCACTGAAATAAGAATTTTCTGAAGACCTCACAGAATTTGTGACTCTGCAAAGATACCTTGTTTAAAATGAAAAAGGACAAAGTCTAAAGGAGACAAAACTTCTAAACCAAGTTGCTAAAGAGTTGTGTTTGGTGTAAAAGCACAGAGTAAAGTGGTGTAAGATCCTTTCGCTTGGGTATCTTTTGAGATGATCTGAAACAAAGTGAAAAAGACGAACACATAGGAATGATCGAGTACGGTGGTTTTTAGCCTTTGACTCTTACCAGGATCCCCCATCTGTCTTCTGTGGTTCCACACCCGTTCTCTCTGTAACATGAGAGAGTTTATTGTGGAGTGTTTCTCCAAAACAATTTCTTATGTAGAGCTGACTTATGCTAGGTTGCATACTTGAGGTAGCAGGTGAGATAGATAAATGTTCAGTAGGGTTTTCCCTTTAGGAGAAGACCATGACCTGGGTCAGCTTGCACTGAAACATGAGGCCTTCTGAGGCTCCACAGCAATTGCGCAGTTTGGTTCTGTTTCTTTAGAACAGGGGCCTGACCGTGTCTAGTAGCAAAATGCCAGAGAAGGAGGAGGGGAAAGCATTTAACATAGGGCATTTAAATAGTGGAGACATGCTGTCTAGGCTAGGAAAGATAGAGGGAAGGGAAATGAAAGTGTAGTGAATCCTTGCTCCTTTGAATAGACATGGATGATTGTGCTTTCGTAGTGCTATATATACTTGCCAAGGCAATCTGATCAGCGTTTGTCTTGAACCAACTAATCAATGTGGTGTTGAGTTCAGTGTTATTTATCAGGAGAGCTGGAACAAGAAACTAATCCAGTAAATTTCATTTGTTCTCTGGAGCAGGCTTTGTTTTCATGTTAACTTCATGTAGCAAATGTTGACAGTACATATTGTTTTCCTCATTAATAAAACTTGGAACCTGTGATGTTCCCTGCAGCAGTCAAACCATGTCCAACACAGCTGAGCATGCATCTTTCTTTGACACATCCAAAGGTCAGAGCATACACTGATTCAACTTGCTCCTTGTGGGACCTGTAGCTAAACCTTCCTGGATCCGTGGCCAGTATGGAACAAGAGCTGGAGGTAGCTAGCTGTCTTCGACTCTGTCGTTTGGGTGACAGATGCCGGTGTTTTCAGCTGGGACTAACAATTTTCAGCAGACCTGAAGTATGTTCCTCTAGTTTAGGAGATCTGGGTAACTTACTACACTGCTATGTGTGTTTTTGCTTAACCTGGAGAGAGTGAAGTCTGTAGTTTGTGGAGTAAGGCTATCGAAGAGATGTTCTTTCTGTGTACATTTGTTCAGTCATTGTCATTTAGTGTCAGTCTGCCTTTTGCTATATTGCAATCATTTCTTTGCAGTGCTCCAGGAGCTTGCCAGTCAGGTGCTTGGATCTATCTCTTTGGCTGACCACCACATTTGTTCATGCAAAGTGCCTCCTTGTGCAGAAGCAGCATTTTGATTCACGTACAATTGAAAGTCTGCAAAGGCTTTGTTTCACATTGGTGGGGCAGCAGAACATTTTGAACTCTTGAGTTAAGCTGCTGAAAAGGGACAGTTAGTCTCCAAGCCAAAATTTGAAGGAAACAAAATGATCCTCATTTTGTTGGAAGTCCTTTAGTACTGCTCATGTTGGAATTTCTAGTTTCAATATGATCTTTTTTATTCAAAGTGATGCAGTGAAGAATGAGTGCGTGCCTGCCGTCCTTTCTGCTCCTAGATCTCTGCACCTCCCTTATGAATCCAATAGGAGATGGAGAAAGACAAGGAAAAAGAACAATATTACTATTTTGCCTAAACTGTCACAAAGCAAAATGTTTTTGTTTCAACAAAGTTGCACAATAAAATCACTGTTATAAGCCACTTTTCAAAACCAGATATTTATCACAAAGCCCTTCTCAAGTAAGATGTGTTTTGGGGACACTTTCTGATGTGTTTCCCTCCCATAGCATAGAAAGAACTGTCAGCACAATCAGCTTGACCTTGCCATAAAGGTCTGATGCTGAGAATCCTTTCTTTGTCTTGCCTCCTAGCAGGGAGTCTTCAGAGGAAACCCCAATCTTAGAAAGAAACATGCTCTGCAGTCAGGTCTTCCCACTTACTGGCTGAGTTCTTGCATTCAGCATCCTGTACTTAAGATTTTCAGAGCAGTGACTAGAAGAGGTATCAAATGGTGTGTTACTGGTTATTTACTGCTTTCAGGGAGCCAGGAGGGGGTCTGGTAGCTGCTGTGGATGTGTAATGAAAGCAGTCCTAGGTACTTAAATGGTATCTGATTTGGAGTGCACCTTTGCCAGCTTTGGTTCTTGAATCTCTTCCCAAACTTGCATCCTCGAATTTCTAGTTGGATGTGTTGTTGCAGTTTTCTTTGACTCAGCCCTTTCCAGCTGTATATGTTTATGGCTGTCCTGAAAAAAATAAAGACTGAGCAAATCCCCTCTATAATCAGTGAGCTTGGACCGGGGAAGAATCTGGCCCCAGGTAGGAAGTCAAGCATTCAGCCTTCCTGGCTCAGTTTTCAGTCATGTCAGGGCTCTGTACTTGCCATATCTCTCCCAAATGCATCTCTGGAGGCTTTGCAGGCACTTTTTGTTGTTGTGGTGTTCTATTTTTTTTTTTCCTGGGGTGCTGTTTGAAGTGCTGAGAGCCAGAAATTCTGATGCATCAATTTTTCTTGTTCAAGTCACGAACATTGCTCATGGCCTGAAAGCATTACTAGCTAAAAGCCACTTGGGGAGTTTCTGCCTTAGAGAAGATGAGGTAATAGGAGTATAATTTTTGAGACATTACCTGTTAACTACAAGTTTCAGGACTTTGTACTCTTGGGGCAGAAGCTGGAGTTGTGTGTGCCGATCTATATGTATGTCTGGTACGTGTGTTCAGGGTACTATAGCAGCATAGCCCATGCAGACTTGTGATAACCAAAGGAAATTCAGCGTGGGGTAGGAAATGTACGCAAGAAACTTTCTCATTCTCTTTTCTGTATGTGGCCCGTTTTTACCGAACTTTGAGAACCTATAACCTTATGATATGCCAAGGGGGGATGGGAAGAGTGAGACACCCGCATTTAACAGGTGGGGAGCAGAAACACAAATGGATCCAGTGCCTGGAGTCATGGGCATGTGGGAGCAAGTTTGCATCAACCCACTCTTGTTTCATTGATCCACATCTCCAGCCAGTTGCTTGCTTTTCTCCCCTGTCCCACCTCTGCTTTCTTAAAAACTTCACGCTCGCTCCTTGTGTCCCCCTCGGTGTCCTCCCTGTCAGTGTTGCCCAGGGCCTGGAGGTGCTGTGTGATGCTGTCTTGCTGCCCTCGCACCTTCTCCCATCTGAAAAGAGAAGAGAGGCACAAAGCGAAGGTGCCTTTGCTGCTGGGGGCAGCTGGTGGGGCTTAGCGCAGTATGGTCTAGCCCCTTATTTTGGGTGCTGTGCTGAGTAGTGCAAGTGTGTAACAGGTTTTCATAGCCTTATCTGGGAAATGAAAACAAAGGGCTTCATCTCGCAGTTGCTCTGGCTGTTGCCTGGCTGCAAATGGTGCTGGTCACCCTGAGCAGTTTGCATAGCTGTGGGCAAACAGACCAGGCAGGTTTCCTCCCAGACAGTGCATGTGACAACCATAAAACACTGAAATGGGCAATGTGCAACCAAGGGTCAGAAATTCTCCTGCCATGAAACTGTCAGGTAACGGGGACAGGGCTAAGTCAGGGCCGTGGCAGAACGTAGCAGTAGATGGTGTCGTCTACCTGCCTCTCTTTCTATGTGCCTTGGGAGTTTGAATTTGTGTAGAAATACAGATCGTCTCTGCCTAGTGCTCTTTGGTAAATCATTACAGTGCCTTTGCAAAATTGGAGTATGCCTTTTTTCAGAGGTGGCACTTGAGTCTGTCGGATGCAGGATGAATCTCATATAAAGGTTTTGGATTTGTCCGAGTCTGGAGGAACGCAGAGGAATCCCTGGATCCCAGAGCAATGGGATGAGTCAGGTCTTCTGATCTGTGTTCCATTAAAAAAAATTAAGAGCTGTCTTTTGAAGATATCCTTTATGCATACACTGCTGCCTGAACATCACTTCCCATTAGCTGTGTTTTAAGATTTTCTGTCCCTCTTGTCTGTTAATTATTTACCTTTGAGAGTGCATTCATAAAGCAACATGACTTATTTAGGGAAAAAATGAAAAGCTTTTGCAAAGGATGGATGCTTTTTGCTCTTATTTGTTTGCCCAGGAGTTTAAGTAGAGTACCTTAGGACTAAGATGAAGAAGGGATTGTTGTGAATGGGAGACTTCGCAAATGAGTGTGTTCAGCTCACAGAAGGTGAGGCAGGACAGGGGATGTAGCAGTTACACAGTGATCTTGTAACAGCCTGTACAAGGGTTTCTGCGCAGGAGGGGCTGAGGGAAGGAAGGAGGCGTAACAGAAACTGATACAAGAAAGCTTATGCACTGAAACCTCCAGTGGAAACAGGACGTGAGCTTGAAATGGAGCATTACTTTCATAGAAATAGACTCTGTGAATGCTATCGACGGGTTCACGCATGGTCCAGGCTGATAACAGTTTGTATGATAAGGGTGTGGTTTTTATCATGGTAGTTAGTAAACAGCTGCACAAAACTTAGCAGCCTGCACTTGACTTTATAAGCATGACTATCTCCAAGTTGACTGGTTGCTGAGCTAGGGTAGAATATCTAAAAGCATCTGAATCATTTAGAAGCACAGCTCTTAATGACTCTCAAATGAATACTTGCTCCTTCACTTGGGCAATTGTTGCTCCTCCCTAGTTGTCTCTACAGTGCTGTAGTTATGCCTAGTCATTTGGAGCGCAATGCCAAGGGTTCCTGTATGGAATGGCTTGCTGTCCAGGACAATGAATAACGCAACAACGAAAGAAAGGCATTTGATAGACACTGCTCTTCATGTGAATAAGTGAGTGTGTTTGTAGAGAAAGGGCAAGGACCCTTCTACAAGGGTGAAGGCTGGCAAAGCCACACACGCATCAGAGGGGATATGTGGAAAGGAGAAGGAAGTTGATACCAGACTCCATTTTGCTGCTTATTTCTGTATGGGTAGATCTCCCTGTGAGCAACCCAGGAGAGAAAAGGAACAGAACAGGAGGGTTTAGAGATGAAATCAGCCCTGAGGAGCTCACTGTGGCTGTCCCTAGCCCTGAAGAAGGGCCTGGTCAGCCAAGAGTGTCTCAGGACCTGAGAACAGGCAGCTGCCAGCATTTCCATCTGCTCCCCCAGTGTGTTCCTCTGCTCTTTCCACTGAGAGCTGGATTGTGCAGGAGGGATTGCTCGAGCTCTCCCAGGAAGTTCTGGGTGATGTGTCCTTCACATTTTCCTCCCAGGAGGGACTTCCCAATGCTACTTAAAGACAGAACCTGTTGAATGCTTGAGGTAAATCACTGTAATTCCACATGGCCAAAGTCCAGCCCTTAGATGGGAAGTGTTCTGCTCCTCCTGGAAACTCTGAAATTCTTCAAATGAGTTATTCTGAAAGGGGGAACGGTGTAGCAGGTTTATTGTAGAAATCAGAGGCTAAAAAGAGGTTGCTTTGTATCTCCAATGTCTTTCATTCCCACCTAATTGGCCGTGTTCCCTGGGGTGGGTGGAGTTGTAGGTTGCCCAGTCAGATTATACCCAGCTGTATGGGAATCTTCCATACAGCTTGGAAAATACCATTCATTAGCTACACTTCGGTAATATCAAGAGGCCAAATATGGGGTGAGTGCTTGCATTTGCACAGATGCACACAGTTACGTGCAAGCACACACAAAGAGCTTGCAGTTAAAAATCTACGTGCCTGTCTCTTTTTAACAGGGGAAGACAGCCCCAGCTGTGTATACAGCTTGGTGTTTCCCTTTGATCTGTGTTTGTTCCCGGTGTTTCTCAGAGGCTGGATCCTGGCGCTCCTCAGATTTGGCTGCTCTTTTCCGTGTTTGCAGCTGCATAAGTGTATACAGAGAAGCTTGCTGGGGTGACTGGGGTGTAACTGGTTTCAGCAGTTTGAGGTGGGAGTTCCTCTTCCCTGCAACCCCTCCTGTTGATTACTTTCCTCCTGTCCTCTCCTCACCAACCTGCATGGCAGGGTGTGATCTCATTCTGCTAGCAGAAACTGTGCCTTGCAGATGCCTCAGGATCCTCCCTTGTACTTTGCCTACCTGCTCCCACACGTGTGGCAGTACTGCCCTTTTCCAGCTGCGTGGAGCAGCTACAACTGCCACTCTGGAGCAGATCTGTTGCTCTGTCACCACGATCAAAGCTCAGAGGGACAAAATTCCCCTTTGTTTTCCAGAGATTTGGCACACTGCCCTTGCAGCTGGCTTGGGCCCTGTCTAAAGGAGTGCAAGAAACTGCACTCTTCAGACTTACGTGGTGTTTTGTGAAGCTGTCAAAGATGGGGCTGAGAGGGGCCTGGAGCACTCATTTGGTCTGTCCCCTCGCCCCAAGGCAGCGTAAGCTCTATCTAAACCTTTCCTGACAGATGCCGATCTAGCATGGCCTTAAAAGCCTTTGACAGCAGGATTGCCTAGGGAGGCAGTGCAACCTACTGCCCTGAATAACTGTTGTTACCGCTAGAAAGTTTTCCTAATGTCTGACTAAGAAGAAAATTATTTCAGTGTTGTTCTAGGGGAGAAAAAAAGCCATCCGAGGTTGAGTGCCTCTGTGTGCGTGAAGGGGAGTCCCAAATGCTGAATATAGTAATCAGCTTTCATAGCAAGAATCACTCTGTTAGACCATAGAAGTATGCTGAGGAATTCTGGCTGAGATAAGCAAAAGGGGGGGCGGGGAGGGGGGAATATTCATCTTTCCTTTTCCCAAGGTATGTGTTTGCCACTTCACCTACCCAGAAAAGCAACTTTAATGCCAAAAGAAGTAGAAAACCGGATGGGAATACTTTGTCTCCGGTGGATATTCTACGTAATATGACCCTCTTAGGAAATGCGCAGAGCCTGGTCTCTGTGGCGTGACCTCTTTTAAACTTTTCTTGGCTTGTAAAAGCAGCTTACAGGCTCGGTGTTCACTGGAAAAAGCACATATGGGGATGCATTTCAGTGAGGGGATTGCAAAGGGGGAGAAGAGGAGAAATCTTGTATCTGGTGTCTTATACTTCAGGAAAACATGCAAAGGCCCTCTGGAGTTCTGAGTGTCTCTTGGAGTTTCTTTGAGTCATGGGTTTTTTTCTTAGTCGTCTCTGAGGAAAAATACATGTGGTGGGGAAGGAGCGGAGTGGGAAGGGAGTTATACTGTGGGTTGGGCACATTGCAAATGGTTAGCAGTAGTCAGAATGGAAAGCTGTTATACAGAAGTAGGGGACTCCCGTAAGCCCTCCAAGCTGGCTCTCGGGTCAGTGCTGGCTTGCACTTCCCCTCAGCCACCCAGGGAAAGCAAATTGCATGAGTTTCTTAAAGGGTTTGGTTTGGTTTTTTTTTTATTTTTCAAAGAGCATTTGTTAAAACTGTTCTGTTATTTAAAGTGAAAAATATGATTAATCTTGCCAGCTCTTGTAATCTCCCTGCAATTCTGATGATATTCTGTGATTCTCGAATCCCAGCACCTGGAGTTAAGTGTTTTCTATCCCCCACATAAAACTGGTGTATGAGCCAGTGTAACCTATGTATTTAAAAAACAGAAAGAAGAGGAAGCATCCTGTGTAGGTCTTTGTCTGAGCTCCTCTGGTGTATTTTTTTTTATGGGGCCTAAATCATAATCTTTTGATGCATGGGATTAACAGAAGGACATCAGAAACTAAAGGTTTTAAAGAAATAAAAGGTTTCATGACTGCTTGATTGCAAATAATCAACAATACAGCCTTCGTCTTGCCGTCCTGATTCTGGCTAAACTCCTTTGAACTTTACTGAAATTCTGTTTTGGGAATTTCTCAGGACCGAGGTAAGAGGAAACCTCAGGTGGTTTTTGCTGCGTATATGGCAGGGAGCAGTGAGGGGTTATTGATCCATTTTTAGAAATGTGGCCATCTTGTACTCTGGGCATTATTAACTAGCAGAGAAAGCTGCTAGTTTTCTCTAGCTTCCCAAAGTGTCTTACTCTCTAGGCACTTCACATACCAGTGTCATTGCTGAGCTACATGAGCACCTGAAAACCAAGAGTGGATTTAGCTGTGCAGTACTCCATGAAGGAATTAGGATTAGCTCCATTTTGTGGATGAGTGGTGTGTGCTTCAGTTCCTCAAGGGATTTACCTGAGGTCATGCAAGCTGTCTGCGGACAGGTCTCCTGACTCTCGCTTAAATGTCTTACCTGCTGCATAACTCTTTCCTGCTTGTGGAGAGAGCTGAAATGTCAGCTCTGTTTGGTGGCTGCTTCGCCCTTCCTGAAAGTGCATGCAAACTCTGCAAGCTCCTGGCTAGCGCAGCACTAGGAAAGTCAAGAAATCTGTGCTTCTTGTTTGCTGTTTGGCTCTCATGATGAGGAAACCCACCACAGCCTCTCCCCAGGTGAATGGCTTGCAGTGAAAATTATCTTTTGTTTGTTTGTTTTTATTGTTTTTTAACTATTATTATTTTTAACACCAGTGCTTTTTGAAATCAACAAGGAGTGATCCCAGGATGGGATGCTGTATAGAAAATATCTGACCACAAAGCAGTAATTTATCTTGCTTAAATTCATGAGGCCCTGCTAGTGACATAAGCACTACAAAATAATAGGGAAGGAGGGGTGTGATTGTGATTACACTGCAGTGCCACTGCAGGTATTCCTATAAGCTCGTACAGTTATTTTCTTAATATTGTCCTGATAGTTCAGCAAATGGAAACCAGTTTCCACTAAACCAGAGGACTAGATGTTCCAGCTCCTCTCTTTTTTATTTTTTTTTTAAAATTATTTTTCTTTCCAAAACAAACTATGAACGTTTCAGTGTCTGGTTTGTTCCCAGGTGGGATCCTAACCCTTTTCCTGCTGGGAGAATACAGAGCAAGCAAGCTTAAGGCAGCTCATTCTCCCACAAATGTTAGTTTACTCAACTAGAGCTGTTCCTGGTTTGGGGGAATTAAAATTGTATGTTTGTGGCATTGCTGACCCAGGCAGGGGTTGTAATGGTCTTCTCCAGCTGATCAAGAGTTCACTAGGTAGAACGTCCTGTGCTTAATATATTGACTTTTTGATCCCTATTGGAAGCACTAGGAGTTTTGTAGTTAAGCTGAAAAAAGTCACGCAATTTTCATGTCTTATGGATACATTTTGTCTTACATCCTACTCAAGGAAATGGTTTCCAAGTGGCCAGGTTCATGCTTTTGCTTTTGAGGTTTGAGCAGTCTTACATCTCTTGGCCTTCACACATGCCCAGAGGAGAGAAAGAAAATGCAAGGAAAGTGTCAAGGGTAGTTAAAGGGAAAGGGCAAGGCAGGGGGTTTGTTCTGTTGTTTTTTTCCCCTGAAGTTTACATTGGATTAATTTCCTAGTTCTTCCTCTTTGGAAGAACTGTATTGACAATGAATTTGTATTAGCACATCACACCAGTTAAGCAGAAGCAAGGTACCTCTATGCTACCTCCTTTCAAAAACTCTTTTCTTTCCTGGTACCTCCGTATGCATGAGATCGGGACGTGACTTGTCTGCTGCCATAGTGCTGGGAGCTGTGCTTCTCTGTTCAGGTTCTCTTGCTGAGTAACGTATATAGTTGAGTTAAAACTGTTTGTCACTTAACATTAGCCAACTCCTAGATTTTTGAAATACATTATTACTGTTCTTTGTGTGCAAAAACCCGTATCCAATAGGAAAAATAGTGCTAGGATCTCTTAAGTTCTCCTTCCTAGTGCTTTTTTCCAAACCTACATCTGATAGTGACCTTGGCTGGTAATTCCCCTTTCCTGGGAAGTCTGAGGTTACATTCAAAATAATTTTACAAGGTGAAATTACATGCACTGCTTCCTCTGTTCCAGATGCGTGCTCTCTGTACCTGAAAGGTACAGTAGATGTTTCATGACTCCTTAAATATTTCTGACAGTGTGAAGAGGTATTAGATGAAGAGCACATGCTTTCCTTCTGGCATAAAAGATTTTGTGTAAACAAGTATTCCAAATGGTCACATTCTTAGAATATTTTTTCATTAGAAATTATTATTTTCTTCCATGAGGTGAAGAAATTGGAATATAGCTTCAGAAAAGAAATGTATGAGGTGGAAAAACTCTGTCCTATCCTAATGAACAGTAAAAATATCTTTTAGTAGCAGTAGCTTATCTGTGTAATTTAAAAAATTATGTTAATGACAAAAATAACTTCTAGAACCAGATCAGAATGTATTCTTGATATCAGCGTATTCCCCGCTTATTATTTTGAAAACAGGAAATATGTTTTCCCACATGAGAAGTTGGTATCATCCTTTACTGTTTCACTGATGGATAAATGTCTATCTTACAAAGCAAGTGCTTCCTTCTCTTCAACTTGGTTAGTGGCATTATTAGTTTAAACTGTATTAAACCTGACTATATTTAGTAGGCACCAAACTCCAGGGTCTCTTTCAGTAGTACTACGAAGAAACAGAGGCTCCGATTTGAGGTGCAGTCTGTGCTGTTACTGCTATGAGACTCTGTGGACCATGAGTAGCTTTTCAACTGTAGCCAGGAGACGAGTCCGGGGGCACTCTCCAGTGCCTGGTGGGAAGCTCTCTGATATCTCGGGTTCTTCCAGTCTCAGTGCAGGCAGGTGGCCTTCAAGGGTCTCTGCAGATCCCTGCTAATGCATCTGTTTTCTGGTGTGCA
This sequence comes from Cariama cristata, assembly GCF_000690535.1. Lineage (NCBI taxonomy): Eukaryota > Metazoa > Chordata > Aves > Cariamiformes > Cariamidae > Cariama > Cariama cristata. The sequence continues at coordinate 32,479 of NW_009625955.1, read as the reverse complement.
CTGTCTTTGATTTCTCCTTGAGAGGCTGCGAGAACTTGGTGGTAGTAGATTCAAACTGGAGAGCTCTTCCCGTTACGTGGCAGTTTTAGAGGCAGTTAAGGATTATGGGGTGAGAGCATCCCCACTTCTTGGTGTCAGACTGCAGAAACCTTGCAGGAGCCTGAAATACCTTCTTATTTCTGTTCAAAGGCATGGTGCTTAGCCAGGAAACCTCTGAACAGAATAATCAAGAATAGCTGTCGAGTTTGGAAAATCTTGGCTATCTTTGCCAGTGACCTAATTCTAGCAGTAAAGCTGAAAATCCGTAGGTCGCAGCAAAGCAGGTTACTGCCTCCTCTTCGGCGAGGCAGGTTTCTGATGAATGGCACAGCTGCTTTGCAGGCACGTTGGCGGCGTGGAGGAGGACGCTGCGCTGGTTGGAGCAGCATCGCCAGACTTTGCGGCTGTGAGCGCACTGCGTATCCCTAGAAAGATAATTATAATGGTATTAGTGAGAACAAGGGCACAGGACACCGTTGGCTATTTAAAGAGCAGGTCTATTTTTAATCACCTTTTAACAAAGATGAAGTTTTTATTAGACTGGGCTACTTGGGGCTTTATAATTAACCAGCCTGGGTTGCACGTTGATGTTTATGGCTTGCTTTGCATGTTCCCTGATAGTCAAATGCAGGATTGTAACTGTATCTTACTGACAGGGTAGCAAAACTTCGATACCTGGGTGGTGGGCAGTGGGCATGATTGAAAAGTTGGTGCCAAATGATCTTGTCCAAGAAGTACCTGGATGTGACCGTGCTGGTGGCAACTAGGCTGTGTTTTTAAGTCTGAAGGAGAATGTGATGTAGAGCATTTATGGCCTGTGATGACTATAGGGTTTAGCATGCTGTTGTAGCACAGCTCAGCCTAAAAGGGGTTTAGCTGGTAACATCATGTATTGTGCTACAGTAAAGTTCAGTTAATTGTATTCAGCAGGGATTAAAATACTTTATGGCTAATGGCCAAGATGAATAATAGTAGATTCTCAACATATAACTTTAGGGGGAGGTTAACTTTGATAAATAATAATAATAGACTCTGCTCCAGAGCATCTGTTGCTATTTGACATCTCTTAACAACTGTCCAAATTGCTTTCAAAGAAAGGCAGAAAGCCATAGAGCTTTCTGCTCAGTGCTAGATCTGGATGAAAATGAAGGGGTAAGAGAAAATGCCAGGCATTGATTGACTCCGTTCCTCTGCTGGGCAGATGGCCACCTATCCTGCTCTCATCACCTTTTCATTGTGGAGCACAGGCTGTTACATTTGATCTTTCTCTACTGAGTTGAAGTAGTATGTCTCATTGGTGCCTCTGAAGATCAAAGGGGTTAGGAAAGGATGAGCAGTCATGTTACTGAACAGCTGTGTGTTCATTCTGGAGGAAGCACCTTCCAAAATGGTATAATTTTTATTACTGTGAGCATTAGTATTCAAGGGTTTTTTTGCCATTCCTTTAAGCATCCTAGTTTTGGAAGTCATGGGATTACAGGTGGTCTCTTTTTTTATTATTTTATTCATTTCAATGAAGCTTCTGTATTCTAGTCCTCTAGTTCAAAGAGAAAAACTTCCAAGATATGCAACAAATGGGACCCAAAGGTCCAGAAGTTATTGTATGAATAAAAATAGCCCCAGATACATCACTTCAACTTCAGAATCATAAAATTGCTGTAGCCCAATTGTTTGAGATCTACTTGATTTAGGATTTCTGAGTGCAGTCACAGGATCCTGTTCAGACGTTAGTGCATTTGGTGACTGTATTCGTGTTCCAAAGAGTTTCCAATCCAGTAAGACTGTCAGAGAAGAGGACAGAAACAAAAACCTGGGCAGGCTGAAAGGTATTGGCTGGTGATAGCAAAGCGGAGCAAACGGTCCAGCCTTCGCAGTGCTGATCAGAGGACAGAGTGAAAAGGAAGGTAATAGAAATTCAGTGTGAGATGAGAGCAGTCCTACTCCCTGAAGTGCCCTCTGAGATGAGAGTAGGACCCTGAGTCTTCCAGAAGCGTCCTATTTGCAGTCATGTCGACAGTGCTGTGGCCTTGAATCCTGGAAGTGGAAGCTCTCTCGTGCCCACATAACTCAGGGTGTTTGTAGGCCAACCCCTGCCCTCACTGAACAACATAATTTACACTTAATGTCTGCACAGTGTGGACAGACTGATCAGCCTTTGGGAGATGCAGCTAGAAGTATCTGTTATCCCTCCCTATTGCAGTCCAGGAGACACCTGTCCTGCAGGAAAGCCAAACCTTTCAGGCAGTTTCCCCGTATTTCACCAAGGGATTGAAGACTGCCTGATTTCCCCTCCCTCTGTCCCTCTCTCATCCTTTCTTGATTTTGGAAAGCTTTGAAATAATTCATTTGCCTTCGAAATCATGATGAAATTAGGAGAGCCCTGTCCATAATACTCAGTTTTATTCCTAGAAGGATCTCAGGAAAGGGAGAGACCTCAACAGTTGTGTGACATGGAGAGAGTTTGGGGAGAGCACGTCTTCCTCCAGACTGCAGTAGTAGGCTAGAAAGACCCATGTCGGAACGGACCAGTGGTGGCAACAAACCACTTGGCACAAGGTTTGTTGGTCTTGCAGCCTCCGTTTGCCAAGAGCCTGAAACTCCTCCAAAGTTGAAATCAGTGATGACTTCCCATCTAGAAGAGCTGGGAGTAGAAGTAATTTTTGTGTGCCTCTGGGGGTGCACTTGGCCATACGTTAGCTCTGCAGTGGAAGGCCATGCAGGGCTCCGGGACCTTCAGGGCAGGGTTTGTAGGACAGGCTCTTTCAAAGTTTACAATGGAGAGTGTGGGCAGTATATTTTAATTTAAAATCCTTGCTTTGTGCTTACCTCAAGGCTTCCTGCTGCTATTGCAGCTGTGGAGAAGGGTTTGTGTGCTACAGAACTGGCCATTTTTACCAGGTATTTCAGTTGTTTGGTAAGATGCTTCTTTTCCCAGTGTACCTTGTCTTGCTTTTGTAGCCGAGGTGGCCTTTGGACAAAATGCTGGTGTTGCTGAGTGCATCAGTAAATTCCTGTTTGTATTTCATTTCTGCTTAGGGGCTTGGATCAGGATGCTGCTTTCTTGAGCACTGTACCACCCGTTATCTACCTGTTACATAGCTTGTCACCAGGCGGAGGTGCATTGATTTGTGTTATTTTGAAAAGCTGCATTGCCTTGGTTTTTTGTTTTTATTACTGTTACTCTTCCTACTATTGTTTAATCATAGGTCTCTTCATTTGTGGTTTGTTTTTCTTAATTTGAGAATACAGTTGGATGCATATTCATCTTTAACTTTTGCAGACAGATCTGGTATGGTTAATAATCAGGCTGAAAATGTTGCCCATAGAACATTTTTGTTCTTTTAAATTCCTGTTTGTAATACATTGTCAAGTCTTTTTATTGTCAGTCCTAAATTTTCATTTCTTTCTTTATTTTAAATGATAGAAAGGCTTAAAAAAGTGTAAAGATCCAAAGGCTTTTCTTTTTTTTCAATTACTTTGTCATGGTACGTTTCATTAGCACGTGGAATACAAATACTCCTATATGCCAGGGAGCCATTGCTAGAAATTGCCCAGAAACAAAGAGGCAAATGAGCAAGTATCTCCTTCAGCTGGGAGCAAACGCAGGAAAATAAATAATGGTGGGAAGAGACCTGATTTAAAATCAGAAAGCAAGCCTTGTTCTGAACAATTTCACAGCTCAGGTAGAGAATATTAACTTTTAAGTGCATATTTCTGAGCCCGATTTCCTTATAAAACATGTGTCTCGTCTCTGGTGTCCTGTGGAATTGGGGTGAGCGGGTGTGAGTGTGTTTATTGCAGGCTGGCTGGATGCCACCGCAGCTTTATTGCGCGTGGCTGGAGGACTCGCAGCAATTGCATAATGCTCTGCAGCAGAGAAAGCTCTGGCTCGGCCCCCAGTGCCCGGCTGCCTCGCCATGCCTCGTCCAGGTGCTTGGCAAAACCTCTTCCTTCACTGAAGACAAGTGTTCAGTAAAGCGGGGGCAGGTAGTGTTGCAGAGAGGGCTGGGCTGGGGGGTTAGAGACAAGAGTAAGGAAAAAACATCAAGTCATATGATGGCTGTTAGAAATAAGCATGCCTCTGACCTGTGAATTGCTTTTAGAAGGAAACCATATTTTCCCCTATTTTCCCTGCCCTGCGGTTTTTGCATGTGTTTCTCATTACTTTTATCTCAAAATCATTCTCGTCCAGTGAATTATTGATGTGAGGTCACTTGCGTTTCTCCAGGAATTGCTTTCTTTTAACCAGTAATCCCTCCTGAATTTTTTAAGCAATCTATTAGCTCTGAAATCCAAACAAAGTTGGTGGTTTCTAATTTCAGGGTTAGATTGGACTCTAATTTGAAAAGGTGTAGAGGGAAGAGGAGGAGGGCAGAGGGGAAGGATGATAATGTTCTTTTCCGTGTTAGGGTCTTCCTTCTGATGGTTCTTTTGGTGCTTCTTTTGGTTTGGCTTGTTTCTGCTTTTTTACCATCTCTTGGAGATCAAGTGTCTGATTTAGCCTCAGTGGGACTTGAGCATATTCCTAATGTTGAGCACATGCTTAAATCTACTGTTGAATTCAAGGCCTATAGACCTGCAGGCATAGTACAAAAATATCTGGGATGTTTTTCTTTTTGCCTCAGATGCTCCCTTCTTTCAACGTACAAAAATAAGAATTCAGCATTTTGAAATGCTGCTGGAGGCGAGTTGGTCATTTCCTGCTGGGAGGGAGGCTTGATCTTTTAAAGATGAGAAGAGTGTGTGTGTGTCTGTGTGTTTGTGTGTCTCTGCGTGTTTGTGGTTTGCAGATATTCAGGCCTTGATTCAGCAAAGTCTATCAGCAGTGTCTGACTAGGGGATAGTGCTGAATCTGGTAAATCTGCTGTTTCAGAGTTGAGTGTGCACATGTGTTTGACTGACGACTCAGCAGGGAAAGTTTCTTCTCTCAGTTTCTATCACTTCTGCCCATGGTGGAAGCTGAACACCCCCCCACCCCCCCAACCCCAAAACCTGTCCTAGTGAAGAAGCTGCAGTCTCTCCAGGGATGTTTACATTCAGGGATGGCTCCCTGGCGGTTGTGCCCGCAGCCATTGCTGCAACACTGACAAGAGGAGGGTGGACTGGAGGAGGGGGGTGCAGAGTGGTGAAGTAGGTTGATTCCTACCCAAACCTCTCAAAAATGTCCTCAGAGGAGTGGGGGAGGGTTTTTTTTGCACCCACACTTTTTTCTGCACTGCAGTTTTGATCCAGGCAAAAGGGAGCCCAATTCCTGCAGTGGGATTTGGGTGCGTGTTGTACAGTGAGACAGCTGAAGCTATGAGCAAAAAGCACGCATAAATAAAGGCTTCCTCCCCGTGCTTTATATAATCAGAGTAGATGATGTCATTGGGAGCCGGAGAGGAGAGCAGGCTGTGAAATTACAGCCCTCTGCAGCCAGGCAGAGCCAAGTGCATGGAGCAAGCAAGGGCCAGGCTCCGCTCCAATAGAGGCTCAGGATGGAGGGCTTGGGGGCTCAGGCTTGGAGGGGAGCTGGGGGGGTGGGAGTAGATGATCCAAACACAGTCAGAAGCTCTTGCACAGGCACAAAGGGAAAGGGGGGAGAACAGCACATGCCCAGTCAGCAGCAGTGGGGCTGCCGTTTCAGGGGCCAGCACCCCCTTCTTCCACATGCAGCCACCTATGGCTTGTTGTGGATCAGCTGGCAGGGCTGTGGGGCTGCTGAGCTTGCTCATCCCTCTTCTGCTTCAGTTTCCTGGCCCATCTGTTTAGGAGCTGATGTACCTTTTCCCACAGCAGCTTCTGGCAGAGAAGGGAGGGCATCCTTGCTCTGCTTGCCCTCCACATCCCAGAGGAATTTGCTTCTCGGCTTCTCCTGGCCCTGCAAGCGGGAGGAAGCAGAAGCAGCAGAGGGGCTCTGTCCTAGCCGGAGTTGCCAGGTGGAACAGGATAAAAGATTGTCCTCAACTCTCTGGGACAGGGATGTGCGTGTTAGGCTCTGGTTTTCCAAAGCCTCTCAGGTGCTTCGCTCCTTTTCTGGCCATCCTGATGTCCCACGTGGGAATCTCAAACAGGAGTTGTACCCCTCATCAGGCTGAGCAGGAGGGGGACACCAGGCTGATCTCTTGGGAGACAGGAGAGGCCCCCTCCTTTCAAATCCTCCAGGGATTCCTTCTTCAGCACATCCAGCACCTACTGTGTGCTCAGCATGCGGCTGCGAGAGCCTGATCTTTTTTTCCTAAGGCCACCTAGGCAGGAGAAAGGGCTCCAGCTTCTCCCGTCTCCCCTGCAGCTAGCACGCAAAGGCTTCGGCCTTGGCTGAAACAGGAATTCTCCTTCTGTCGTCCTCTCTCTTCCCTAGGACCAAGGCAGCAAGAGGCAGCAGCCCTTTGCGCCAAGCCCGAGTTGTTTCTCTGTTATATAACAATATGGGCATTTAGACTTGTTTTTCCAGATATTGGCAGATGCGTCAAATATTGGCATAATCCAGTGGTTTACATGGAAAGCCGTCTGGCTCTGTCTGGAGCCTGCACAATGCTGGTATTTTCATTGAATACAAGAGCCTGCAGCGTTGTCAAAGCCACGTTGCAACAAGAGTCCAGGTAAACAAGGGGAAAAGACATTCATGTCATGGCCTGACCTGTGGGATTACAGCTGTCCAGGTACAGCTCCAGGACTTGGTAAGAAAGATTAATACGCTTGTGATTGCTTTCTCTCTGAAATAGTCTTTTAGCTAAGTTTGCTGTGATGCTTTTGAGCTCTGGAGTTTTATTTCTGGGTTTTACTGAAGTGTCAGTTACCTGCCTGTGCGTTCTGTGGCTTGAGAACCCATCATGGTCCTCTTGGGCTGCTGGAAGTTGAGAGACGTCAGGGACTGTGACCAGCTTAAATTTTAAAAGTAAAAAGGCAAGGTACTGAACACTGCAGAGGTGAGAGCTGGGAAAGCTGTTTGATTTCATCTCTCCAAAGGAAAGCAACGCACTTGTGTGCCAGAATGGTTCACGGCCTTGGTTGCTCTTCACTATCCGAGCTGCACCAGACCAGGGAGCTCCCGAGCAGCTCTGCCAGAGTCGTCCCCAGCAGTGGGAGGTGGCTGCTGGTGCTGAAGGGCCTGGCGGTCCCCGGTCTGCACCACCTGTGCACCAAGGCTGGCCCGCTGCCGTATGCTAATGTAAAGCCCTGTGCATTTCCCTCCATTAGGCTGTGGTTGGAGATATAAATAAATGCACTTAAGTTTACAGTGACATCAAAACTCAGTGTTGCTCGGCTCTGAGCACAAAATAAGGGGAAAATCCAACAACAGCGCAGAAGTGATTGCTTTGGTCAAACCTCTTCCAAACCTGCCTCAGCTCAGCCAACGCCATCTGCCCCTGCAGTGTGCTCGTTGCCCGAGCTGTGCTGTGTGCCATCGTGAGCTTATCAGCTTGTGCTCACACCCTCTGTCGCAGGCAGGTGTCCCCTCCTGATGCCTGGTGTGCTGACAGAGGCCATCACCCCTGCTGTGGGCCACGGCCTTTGGCAGCCAGCCAGCAGAGCCGCTGGCAGGAGCAGCTTCTCTGAAAACCATCTGCGTGAGACTGGGCCAATCTTCTGGGCTTTGAGAGCCAACGTGGGGATCCAGAACTGGGGGAATGTCCCCTTTGGGGCCACACATGCTGGGGAAGTAATGCTCTGCCAGCTTTTTCAGTGTCCTCATGAGAACTGACCTTCTGACTGCTTTGTCCTCTCCCTGCCCATGTCAGAGCCTGCAGAGCACAGTAACCTCCTTCTGTCCACCATGGTCCTGGGGCACAACGGGAAGTGTTCAGTGTCCAGGGTTTTATTACGTGACTGGATCTTTGCATATAGCTTTCAGGTGCTTAACACGGTTGATCTCAGCAAGTCTGCACGTAACCTAGCTTTTGATGTGGCAGATCAGTGCCATCCTTTTAAGCGATGTGTCAGGAATTCAGCCAGTGCTCGCTCCTGCCCAAAGCTGATATCTGGTTCCAGGAATTGCAGCTCCTGCTGCAGCACCTTCCCCAGTTCCTGGTAAAATCTCCAGTGCTGAGACTCAGCCCAAAGCTCAGGCTGTAGATGCGTTGTCCATTTCTCTCTGCATTCAGGAGTGGACAGTGATACTGTAAGAGTCGTTAGGCATTGGAACAGGCTCTGCAGGGAGGTGGTGGACTTGCCATCCCTGGAGGTGTTCAAAAAAACATTTAGATGTGGCGCTTCGAGACGTGGTTTCGTGGGCATGGTGGCGTGGGGTAGAAGGTTGGACTTGATGATCTTTGAGGTCTCTTCCAACCATAACGATTCTATGATTCTGTACATTTGACACTGGGTAGATGTTGTTTCCCCAAACTTCTTGTTTTCTGTTGCACAAATAATTCAGTTTTCACCGTGGACTGGGAGCTGCCCATGCCCAGCAGGGTGGAGGGGTCTGTCAGCCCTCCCTGTGGTAGGTGTTATGTAGCAAGTGCCCTGTTAGGTGGAACCAGCCCTGCTCCTCAGACCCCAGATCTGTGCACAGATCTTTAGCTCTACTCGAGCTGCGTTTTTAACTTGGGTTGATCCTGTAGGTGAAGTGTATGGCTGGTGCTCATACTTGTGCTGTGAAAAGACATGTGCTGCTCTGTGCTGCAGCTTGATGGCTGTGCTCTGGCAGCTCTAACTGGGTGACTTGCCTCTGTGGCTGTTCAGGAGATCTGTGGCATAGCCAAAAATGGGTTCAAAACCCAGAATATCTTTAACAACAAGATCCTCCTTCTCTTCCTTTCTCTAGCTGCAAGAAGTCAGTGTCCAGTCTCCCATGGGATGACCTGAACTATAGTGCCAGTGGGAACCAGCAATGCTTTTTCATTGCTGGCCCCATCATGGGACATTGGGCAAACACCTGTAGTGGGTGCACATAACTCCTGTTGATCAAGCTCTACACTGAAAATGGGCTTCCAGGTAGAAAAAATCCCCCCATGTCAGCTGTACGTGTTTAATGTCAGTGGAGTTTGCCCTAGAGCAAGCTGAGAAGTAAAAGAGGAGATTGATGTGATTACTGTTTTTTCAGCTTGATTTTTGGATTATGATTTCCCTTTCCCCACCGCTCCAGTTGTTAATATTTAATGAAAAACACGTGTTCTTCAAGGCCCTTGCTGGTCACATACAGCCCTGTGGCTGTTCTTGAGACAGAATGATGGACCCTTCATAAAGAGATTTATAATAGAAACAGTGAGGAGCTCACAGCTACAGCACCACTAGTGAACACTCCCCTGTGCTGACAGTTCATCAGCAAAACCCCTGACCCTTCCACCCTTAATCATCCTTGCTTGTCACTGACATAATTGCCTGATTACAGACTCCTCTCTCCCATCCCTTTCAAACTGGGTGCAATAGTGAATTTGAAAAACAAATGGAAATGAACTGTCCCTGCTCCTTTTTTTCTCTTTTTTTTTTTTTTTTTTTTTTTTTTTCCTTCCCCTGCATTGAAATGGATCAGGCTAAAATTCACTTTCTTTGTGCATGAGCAGGGACTGGGATAGGCTTTCAGCACTCTTTTGCACTGGTGTTTCTTGCATGTGAATGGTGGAGCTGATGTCATTGTGTTATTGATTGGGATGACAAGTTTGGACATAAATCATTAATGTCTGGGAAAGAGAGAGGGAGGGGAAAAAGGCAACCAACTCTTGATAGTTTTCCATAAATCTGCTGTTCATTGCTGTGTACGTGATACAGAGGAGGAGACAGCGGGAACAGTTTTCCTGTGCAGCCTGAGGATGATGTGCTTTGCCACTGCTGCCTGAACCATTTTCCCCAGAACATATTTCCATATCATGCAGAAGATGGCTCATACCATCCGCAACACTGTCGTGCTTGAGCCTGCCTTTGTAGCTGTGAGCCAAGGTCAGAAGACTGCCCAGGGGAAGGTCTTGGATTCTCTTGTTTCCACAGACCTTGCACCCCTAGCAGCATTTCAGACCTGGGCTCAGGAAGGAGTAAGAGTGCAGTTCTTCGGAACTACCATCGCTCTGGGCTCCTTTAACTACCAGCAGGGATTGTTTGGGTGTTTTGGGCTGATGATTTTTCTCATTGATCTTCTTAATTTCATGCAAAAAGACGGTGCTTCGATCGGTTCATAGCAAACGTTCCTGAGCCAGCGATGCACAAGTGTGCAGGGGGTAGCAGTCATTCGAAACTGCTTCCACAAAAGTTGTTCTCGGCAAAACAGGCAGCAGGTAGCTGAGAGAGAGGAAACCCACAAGATACTTGTACCATTTGCCTGTGTGCCTTGCCCCTGCACAAAGTTCATCCAGTTGAATCAGATTATCAGTTCAGACAGCAAGAAAATAAACAGTGTCTGTCAGAGGTTAGCAATAATGCAAGTATTGGTGAGCAGCTGATGTTTGCAGTGTAAATAGTTTAGTGACAGTCTGTCCAGGTACCTGTGGGGAATCTTGTGATGTGTGGAAGAAGGGAAACATGAAGACTGCCTTGTAGGAGGGAAGTAGAGAAGGAAATGACATTCCCTTTCTGCAAGCAGAGCTCTGATCCTGCTTTTCTCCCCTTACAGACGAGCTCACCTCCGCCTGTGTCTAGAACGCTTAAAAGTTCTGATACCGCTAGGACCAGACTGCACCAGGCACACAACGCTTGGGCTGCTCAACAAAGCCAAAGCACATATCAAGGTAAACGCTGCTTTTCCCAGCTGATTTTGATCTGGGCTGTTGGGAAGTGCAATTCACTCACTCACTCCTGCTGCCTAGAGGTAACTCTGTTGAAGGAGACTAGCACCTTTAAAAAAATAAAAAAAAAAGGCAAGCAAGCCTTGCCCCTTCGGTTGATCATTTATCATTGCTACAAGCCACATTGTTAGAAGAGTCCATAATGAACTCTGTTAACTACAGAAATGATTGATTTGGAGAGTGGGGGTCTTGTCCTGTATTGTGATCGTGTGTTGACAGCTGCATCTCTTTAAAGAAAAACATACTTACTGTTGAATGACTTCATTTTGATGGGAAATGCATCTTTTTTTCTGATGCACTAGTGAGTTTCCACTGCCGAAGCATTAGCACAAACCACAAGAGTATGAGACAGGGTTGGCTGCTGGGGTTTCATGTGTGAACCTGCCAGCTAGCCCAGTGCTCCTCTAGATTCACTTTTGGCAAAGAGAAGCATGAAAAGAAAAATGCGGCATTGTCAGTATCTGGAAGAGGCTGAAATACTTTGTCGCAGGTCAGGGTACTGGGAGGGAGAATGGGTGGTGAAGGAGAAAAATCACTGCTGAAGGGAGAGAGTTAGCCTGAAATGACTCCTCCTTATGCAATGTGCTTGTCGTAGGAAACAAAGAACAGTGCCCTGGTAGATTTCCCAGCTGTGATCAAAGAAATCTGTAGTAGGTTATGTAAATGACTTGCTGAATAGAAAACTGTTTCTGAGAAATCCTACTAAACCATACAGCAAGGAACACAGAACTCCCAGGGCACGTTTTTATGCTACAGTGGATCATAACAAACCCTGAATTGGTTTGGTTTGAGGGATTTGAGGCCCCTTCGTGGACAGATGTGGTAATGCAAGTCCCTGAACCCACAAACTGCTACAACTCAAATCGTTTCCCCTGGAGAGGCTCTGTCCTCAGAGACTTTTTATGCTAATGTGTGTGATTTATCAGGACTTGGGAGATGGAAAAGATGTGAGGAGATGGCATTGTTCTTGGAGACTAGCAGGCAGCTTGGTTCAGGGCTCTTTTGCAGCTTAAAGCCTTCTGGGACCTCAGAAGGTCTAAGCAAAGCAGATGGCTGGGCAGTGGAGGTGGGAGAGAAGGAGAAAAGGATGAAACTAATTATTGAGTCATTTTTGATCATGTCAGAAACTTGAAGAGACTGAGAGGAGAAGCCAACACCAGCTTGAGAACCTGGAACGAGAACAAAGATTCCTAAAGAGAAGACTGGAACAACTACAGGGTCCTCAGGAGATAGAGCGAATACGAATGGACAGCATTGGATCTACCATTTCCTCGGATCGCTCGGACTCGGAGCGAGGTGGGTGTTGCTGAACCAGTACTGAATCCCGAGGACTCTGCGAAGTGAGGGCATGAGATTCATACATTTCTTGTCTCAGCTACCCCCTTCTTCTGACCTTTGGTATTTAGGCTACTGATTTTGCTCACATACATGTGCATACACACACACACATATATATATGTGAAGAGTTTAGTATTTTGCATGGGTTCTAATTAAGTCTGGAAGAAGTGTTGTTGTTGTCAACTTGAGCTGATTTCTGTGGCATTTAAAGTGACCTGTTTCTCTGACAAGCTCTCTTAAAATGCCAAAGCATTTGTTAGGAGAAATAATGTGATCACAAGATGGTAGCTAAATACCTGATGGTAAAGTTGAAATATCCATTGTGCTCTTTGATCTACTGAATGTCTCGGCAACACAAAGAGGAAAATCTAAGAAGATATTAGTGGGACTGGAACAGATGTTGCAAAGCAGCATCCGGCTTCTCATTTTGTATTTGGACCATGCTACCATGCTATAACCAAGCAAATAGAACCAAGCAAATTGCCTCTTAAAATTCCCAGTCATTCTGCACACACACACATACACGATTTATTTTTTTTCCCCAGGCTTCCCATAGAGTTCATCTCCTCTGTTAAAACTGGATAGAGATGATCTGAATGGCTAACTGAATTCAGATAATTTTCTTATTTTAAATATCTCTGCTGTCAAGAGATATTTAGGCACCAAAGATGGTGTATAGTTTGGATGTGAGTCTGTAGTTTTAAAAAACAAAACAAAAAAAACCAAACAAAAAAACCCCCACAATTCCTTTGGGAAAATTCCTAAACGATATGGGAACCAACATAACTGGTTAACTAGGTCTCCACTTTCCAAGTCTTTTTTAAAAATAAGATTGCTGTTCTAAAGTCCACTGAGCATCTCTGAGAGTAACCCGGATCCCCATGGTAATGCATTGTAATACCCTATATCAGTGGTCCCGGCTGTGGCAACATAGTATCAAATAAGTAGCATGTTTCGGGGTAACTTTACCCTCAGTTTTCTCTGTTGCCCTCTGTTTTTTTTTGTTTCCAACACTGGAGTAGTGGAGCTCCAAAGAAAGAGAGAGCAGGACAAGTTCAGTGTGTGGGGTGACCCACGTGTGCTGATAGTGTGGCCTGCTTGCTGGAGGAGTCAAACCCCTTTGCCAAGTCCCTAAGAAAAACTCCAAGCTAGTATCTAGTCTTTTTATAAATCATGTCCACAGCCCATCCCATTCTCAGAAGAACACTGAAAGTCTTCCAGCCAGACTGCTGCTTTGTCCCTGACTGGGAGAATCCCAGCAGCTCGCTGGCTTGAAGGGAGCAGTTGGGTCTGCGGTGCTAACCTGTGTGTGTTTCTCTCATTTTCCTTTTTAGAAGAGATTGAAGTGGATGTTGAAAGCACAGAGTTCTCCCATGGAGAAGTGGACAATATCAGCACAACCAGCATCAGTGACATTGATGATCACAGCAGCTTGCAGAGTATTGGGAGTGACGAGGGTTACTCCAGCGCCAGTGTCAAGCTCTCGTTTGCTTCCTAGAACCAAGTGAGACAGCAGTGCAGGGCGAATGATTTCACTGGGGTGATCAGGCTGGGTCCTAGATGCCAGTATCCTCTTTCAGAAATGACATATTGACAGCTAGTCCTGGAGAGACCTGTATATAAAGCTTTTTGGGTAAAGGAAGCCTCCACAGAAACCCATGTGTTCATTTGGTCATGTTACCAATCCCAGTTCCTGCTGGCAAAAAGCTAGACCAAACACTAGTCCCTTTGAAGTCAGTGAAATCCGATTGTTTCTGTGGGACCTGGATCTAGACCTTAGTGATGAAACACTTTGTTTTGAATTTATTTGTTTGAAAGAGGATACTAGAGACTCATCCCTCTCTTTCTGTCATAAGATCTGAGAAATGTCAGAATTTCTTACATTGCATTCAGGTTGAACAACCTAGTTTAGGCCCTTCTGAAGAGCTTTTGTGGTCCTAAAAGGACCGTGTCCTACAGTTATCACAATCCAATGCTGTCGTAATGTACTGGGAAATCTAAGAAGGCTTACGCAGCCTAGGAATAACAATGATGATAATGAGTAAGGTCTCATTCTGTGCCCAGAGAGAGAGGGGCAGCAAAGAGAGATGTTTAGGAGAGAACACCATTCAGCTCAGCTTTCTGTTGGACATCATTTAAAAAGCAAGTACCTCTGATGCGTGGCTAAAGCAAGAGGTACACACTTGTAATCTACCAGCACATCATGGGCTGTGTCATGCCTTGGGCTGTGACACCGACAGCAGATCTCCCGGTAGATGCGTGCTTATACACAGGCACACAACCAGCTGAGGACAGAAAGAAACCAGCACATAGGAGAGGTGATATGCCAGAAAGTCATGCCCAGATACTGAGCCACTATGACCTTTTTATTTGAAGAGATTTTTGATAAACATTTGTAAATGTGTTGAGAGGGAAAACACCCCAAGTCTGATGCGTCTTTTTAGAGCTTGTCCATATGAAACCTTAGATGTCTTTTATATGAATTTATGCCATGAAAAGAGCTCTGTTTTGATGAAGCACTTGACCCAATGAAATGCAAAGATGCTTTTTGCCATGCACACGATGGATGAAGGCTGTGTTAGTTGGAAAAGGCCAGGTTTGGTGGGGGTTTCTTTGGTTTTCTTTTTAGAATCATTCCCTTTGCTGACTTTTGAAGTTCCAGTCCAGTAGTTAACCTAGTTAAGCTCAGCACGTCTCTCATGTTAATGTAACGTTTTGACTGCACGTCCTGTTCCCAAGGGCCTTGCCATCTTATCTGTGCAGGTGCTGTTAAGAGCTATTATAGCGAATGTTTTCTAATTTTCTCAGAGACGAGCATTCTAACCTGCACTTTGAGGGCTTCGCTTTTTTTTTATTTTTGTCTTTTTAATGGCCAGGATTATTTTGTTTTCCAAGTTTTAAAAATCTTAATAGAGTCCTCACCTATGGCATTGTTTGAAACTTTGTATATCCTTAAGTAATTTAACTACCCCTCATTACTAAGAAAAAAAAAGAGGAAAAAATGCTTTATGAAATTCATAACTTATTGCTGATTTGAATGGGTTGTTAATTTCAGTCCTTTAGATTTTATTTTATTGTTTTAGGTAGGGCTGGGCAAAAAGAGGTAAAATAAAATAAAAAAAATAAAGACAACCATATTTAGCAGTGCAGTGGAATTGTGTTTAAATGTTAGCATATGGTCCCCATTAAAGTAGCACTTTAACGCCATTAAACATTTCTGTATCTGAAATGAGTCGTGTTCTTCCATCTTGATCATTCGTATCACTTTAGCTGACTCTTTGTTCTTCTTGTGCCCTTCAGTCGTGCAATGAGAAGATCCTGAGCAAGTCTGCTGTAGACTTTTGCATTATGATAAGTTGCCTGTGTTTAAATATCCTGACGTTTCCCCCGCTTTCCTCCAAAATGTGTCATCCCCTGTAAGAGACACAACATATGTGCTTGAGTAGAGAAATTATCTTTCCATGGCTGTAATGAACAATTCTGTTTGGTTTTGGTTTTTTAAATTAATTTGCTTACTAAGTCTGGATCAGGTTGCTGTTGTTAAATCTGTTTTCACGTGCATGTATGTAATCCAGTGGCTCAGTACATCTGTTCTTCTTCCTTCTGGGAGGTGACCTGGCAGGAGCAGGAGTCTGCCACAGACTGAATTGTGCTCTAGGTTAACAAATGGGGCCCGAGGGTTTTCAGAGAAGAAATGCTGCTTGGAATTATGTTTGGAGTCCATATAATCTCAGGATGACACAAGGTTTGGGACAGTCTTCTCAGTGGTGAAAAGTGGGAAACTTTAGCTCTAGCTATAGCAAGGCCTTATTTATTTATTCGTTATTATTCTCCTTGAAAATGTTGACCACTGCGAGCCCTGGTGCTGAGCAGTTGAATACCAGTGGGATTTACTTATTTATGACCCTTTTTCTGTAGCTGTCCCAGCACCTCCTCCTTCCTGTTATTCCTGTTTGTTTTAAATGGCCACTTGGGAAAGAAATACTGCAGCTGAGAAATACTGAAGTTCAAGGGGTGGGGAATGGCTTTGCTCTCCTGGTTGGCATAAAACAGTGACATGTCTGGTTGGAATAAATGTATCTGAAATGTGTGCTTGTATGCTCCAGGGCCAATTTGGAATCTCTTACCTTTTCTAGCATTGTGGACTCGAAGAGGTCTTTATATCAAGTGCAAATACAATGGGGAAAAGGTAGCAGGAGGTGAGCTTCCATCCCCAGCCACCTGCCTGACCACTCAGCTAGCAGCAGTGGTCCAGCCAGGAAGAGGGCCAGGGATAAACAAAATTAAGAGCCTTTATAATAACTACTAAAGACATGGGGTTTGTTGCTCTGGTGCTGGGGGAGTTCTTTGTGACAGATCTGAGCAGATTTCAGCTAGAGTTTGGATAGTTTCTTATGTGATGGAAACATTTCTCTGGCTTTTTTGAGGTTACCCTGCACTGCTTTATTACTGTGTTGTGGACTCGTATGCTTGTACCTCACACAGTCTGTCACACTCCTCACATCTCCCTTCATTGATCTGGTCTGTTGCATCAAAATATTGAAGATGACTAATTTGCTTAGAGAAGTTGCTGTAAGTTGCTTTTAGATGATTGTACAGGTCAATTTGTATAGTTATGCAGGACATGAGTTAGATGATCATCTTAGTTCCTTCTGCTTAAAAATGCATGAATCTCCTGAATTGTCTCTGGTATGGCAAGCCAGAATAGTCCCATGTGTGAGATCTGCTTTAAGGTCATGTCACTTTTTAAAGTACCATCAAAGTTTCTACTACCCACTCTGAAATCTTGTGAAACAGAGTGAGTATCCAAAGGTGCATATCCAAACCCTCGAGGGTCAAGTCTCTCTTACCCTTTGGAAGCCGAGACAGACAATCTCTAACACTACTGGACTCTAAGAGATCCAGTAGAGCAAGTCAAATTTACTGGATTTCCCCAGAAAAGTGCTCACAGAAACTTACTG
The DNA here is from genome assembly GCF_000690535.1 of Cariama cristata. Taxonomy (NCBI): domain Eukaryota; kingdom Metazoa; phylum Chordata; class Aves; order Cariamiformes; family Cariamidae; genus Cariama; species Cariama cristata. Next base: position 15,444 of record NW_009625955.1, on the reverse strand, counting down.
TATGTTTTGTCCAAACTCTGTCCTTAAAAAAAAAAAAAGCACAAACCCCCAACCCCCCCAAAAAACAACAAAAAAAGTTATTTTCATTCACCCCAAAAGATAAAGATACTGAAAGCATGTTGCTGTTTGGGTTCTCAACTCTGGTATTTTTTAATGCACAACTGTGTGGGAGTTGTGCTGCTTTTGAGGCCTCATTTTACTCTTCTGCAAGTAGAGGGTAAAGTGCAACACCATTCCAGTCTTCTCCTCTGTGGCCTGAGGTTCTGCCCACCGCACTGACTCCAGTTTCACCCAGAATAACACTCTCACCACATGGTAATTTGGGCATGGAATCATGTTTTCCTTTCATCTTTGCAAAATTGTGGGAGGTGGGGGGTTTTATGTTTTGCTTTGAGTGCTGTTGTTCTTCTGCTTTATTTTTGTGTTTGTAGAGTAAGAGAAGTCCTAAATCTATTCTCTGTTTAATTTTACAAGAATGTGGTGAGTTTTCCTGTAAAAACAGAATTGGATATACTTTCCTTAGGCAACTTGCCTGCACAGTAGACATGCACACACATGTGCGCACAGCTCCCTTGTAAGCTCGTTCTGTCAAGTCCTCCCTCTGTAAATTAGATCCCCGGTGGGCCCTTTTGCTATAGACAAACCCATTAAAAAGACCATCCAGCATTTTCCTTCTTTTGACACAAGCATATTACGGTATGTCATCTCGTGCCTGCAGACAAGGTGGAGATGACTATCTGGCTGCATTTGTCATGGTTATCCTGTGGTGAGTTGTCACTTGAAGGTCATTTTAATGTCCGTTCCATTAGAGGCATGTCAGTGACGAAGGTGGTCTCAAATCTGTCTGTTTCAAGGAATCTGTAGGTCAATAGAAAAGGGGTTAACTATACAGACCTAACATTTTCCAGGTTTTGTGGTTGTGTTTTCCTTTTGTTTGTTTGTTTGCTAACATCTGTTTCTGGCCTATGAGCTCCAGCCTCCTGCTTTTCTGCTCTTTGTTCTCTTGTAGTTGCTCCTCCCTGTTTGTAGTCTGTGTTTCTGTGTTGCCTGGTTGAAATGGATGAAATGTTTGGCTTCGGTGGAAGTGGGATCTGTTGTGCGCACTAAATGGAGATAGCCTTCCCGTGGTCCCCCCCCCCGCCCCCAAGATCTTAAGCTTTTCTTGTTGCATATTTTCTGGCACTAGCCATGCGTCATTGGAAAGAGAAACTGGGGTCAGTTCCTGGAAGAGAATGGTAAAAACCAGGACTTCATTCTGAGGTTAGGGGAGTGATAACAATGAAAAAGAAGTTCATAAATTACAGAATAAATTCTGATGTTTTTTTCCTGGGGCTTGGTCCTGTGGACAGATTCTCTGGTGAGTGATAAATTCTGTGACCTGATAGTGACTGAAACTCCTCTCCATCTACAATACACTCTGAATTGTGCTGTGGGACCCTTGGGGAAGAGGAGTGTATCCTTCCTCCTCTCTGTTCACCAATCTGTACAAAATACCTAGAAAATACTGATGGCACTGTCAAATTTGCTTGAAATTGGCCAGCAGATCTGAGTGATGTTTGGGAGGAGAAACACAGGAGAGGAGAGTGGTTGTCTGCAGACACAGTGTTTTCCTTTGGAGTGACCTGTTACAGAAAGGCCGGTTGTTTAATCGGTGATGATACATCAGCACTGACCCCTGCTTCTCTGCTCATTTCCTCCTGAAAAGAGAACTGATCCCTTTATTAGGCATAAGCAGAAACAAGAAGCCTATGGCGCTAGGGCTGTGGTACTGAATATGTAGTATTTAGGGTTTCTGTTCGGGGTGTTGCTGTGTTTGACTAAAGCTGAAGAGTTGTTTCCCAAGGAGGGATGCTTGTGTTGAGCCCCCTTGAAAAATACCAAGGATCAGGAATTGCTGAGCAGCCTCTGGGAAGGGTGGATGTGTCCTCTGAGGTGTGTGCTTGTACGGAGCTGAGCAGTTGAGTCACACTGTGCCGCTGGCCTGACTGATGCAGGTCAAAGTGGTGAAATGTCATTTTCTTTCAGAAAGATCTTCAATGTTGACCATGCTTAAGGGCTATGGGTAATTATTTGAATTTATTTTTACCACACTGGAAAAAAAATCAGCCCCCCTAGTTTGTAGTACTCCAGTAAGGCTCAGAGCAAGCTGGTGGGGTGAGCTGGTTAATTTGGCCTTTCAGCAAGGATTCATTTTGATCTTGAGGGGCATTGCAGCAAAGCAGGATAAACCATCAAGGAATTTAAAACATTTTATAGTGGTTTTAACATTGTGGTTGCTAGTCAGAATGTACACAGACCTAGTTCATAACTTGACTTGGGCTACCAGTACTCTAGCTAGTGCTCAGTTTAGCTAAAGCTAGGAAATTATTTCCATGTAATCCTATTTCAAAAATACTTGTCTCAAAACAATTCATTGTTTTAGATCTCCTACTGGAGGGCTTGATCAGGAAACATAAAAGCTCTTGCCTCTCTTGGAGTGGTATTATTTCCATGTAATCCCATTTCAAAAATACTTGTCTCAAAACAATTCATTGTTTTAGATCTACTGGAGGGCTTGATGAGGAAACATAAAAGCTCTTGCCTCTCCTGGAGTGGTGGACAACTGTACAAAATAGCACTCATCGCCCTAGGGAATACAGGTCAGCTAAAAATCTAAGGTTTAAAACCTAGCATCACTTGTCTTCCTCATGGAGAATGTCTCTTTGGGAAGTAACATCACCTTTCAGTCTAGGTGAGAGCAAGACATTTTCTGTGACCGTCCATCATGGGAAGGCTTTGTGCTTTTGTACAGACCAAGGAATCCCTGCAAGGCAAGTTCAGCGTAGAAAGGTAATTGCTTTACAAAAAAGAAATAACATGAGCGTGTTTGTGTAGCAGAGCCTTCAGCTTAAGGCAAGAGTTTTGACATGTCAGTTAAGTTGCTTGGTTTGTGTAGCAGAGCCTTCAGCTTAAGGCCAGAGTTTTGACATGTCAGTTAAGTTTCTTAATCACATTGTATGTTAACAGGTCGCTAGCTTTGGTATGTGGCATGGAGGTCTACCATAGTCCTGATGCAAACGTCCTTCCTTATTTTGCAGTCATCTAGGTGATGCTTTCGGAAGCACAGACAAAAATTGGACAAACTGCAATGCAAAGAGCCACATCAGCTGCAAGGTAGTGATCCCTCTCTTGGGCCTGGCCCAAGAACATTTTCCGTAATCACACTTAGTGTAACTCTTGCAAGACGTGCAAGTGGTGGTTTCCACAAAATACTGCCACAGAGCTGATTCAGGTGAGTGGAACATCAATGGGAAGTATAGAAGTTTGCTATCGGTTTTGCCTTCTGAACATCTCCGGTGTTGAATTGCAATCTTCCAAGTTAAAATCCTTTTTTGTATTTACAAACCTCTGAGACCAAGCACCTACAGAAGTCAGTGACACAACACTCTGGCATAAGGGAAAGCAAAAGAGAAATGGATCACCTTGACCATAAAAATTTAAAGTTGCTACTCTTAAGCCTGTTCTAAATACTTCAACTGACTGGAGCAGTCCCAGATTTGTGTTGAATTAATTTCCACAGTAGATTAGAGTTTGCAGAAGATTGAGGCTGTACTAAATAAACCATTTCCTGCAGCAACTTACTTTTAAGAGGAAATATGTAGCCCATACTGGTTATTTTGCACAGTATCTGTATCTGAAAGGAACAAATCTGTGTTTTCCAACAAACAGCTTTTCTGTAACGACTCTAGCTTGGTGGTTTTGCACTCTTTACTTTTACACTTAACTAACTTTCCCTCTGTCACTTCACTGTTTTTAAGTACTGCCTGCTTTATAGCAGGGTTTGCTAGCACTGGGGTAGGTACTTAATCTGCTTGCTGAGTGGCCCAGAAGTCAATGCAGAGCATGAGTTCTGAAAAAATCAGGTTTCTTATCGTTTAGACCAGCTAATGAAACTGGGAAATATATATTAAAAAAACCAAAACCAACCAACCAATACCACAACATTTCCAGCCACACATTTCAGGTCACTTCAGCATTTGTAAAATAAGGAACTTTCTGTTTGTTTGTTTTGACAATTACCAGCATTGCTTAATTCATGATTTATTTTTCCAAGTGAATTTCTCAAGACACTTTACTAAGGCAGTGTTCCAAAGCCAGACTACACACGAACCAGCCCCATCCTGCAGATGGGGGAACAGCGTCAAAAAAAAAAAAATTAAGATCAAGTGCCACAAGGAAAGGCTCTGTGGCCAAGATGGCAGTTTTGCTGGGTTTTTTATTTATACAAGTTCTCTTGAAAATGTTTTCCCCTCCATAGACCAGACCACCCCAGTCACAGTGGTATCAGTGTCTCACTCTCTTCCAGGTAAGGCATTTAAGGAAATAGCGTATCAAAACTTTCAGCATTTCTTTGCAGTGCCCAAAGGAAGAGTTAGAGCTAAATTCATCAGGCAACCCACATTGTAAGAGAGGTGACAGTAAGTTACTCAGAGGAAATGTACTAGCTTCGCTAAATTTTTTTTTTTGAAAGGCTCAGCAAAACTGAAGTTGATGAGACCGACTAGCTTTAACTTGGGCTGGACTGTCCGTTATCATAAGGGAGGCTCACACACCCACTGCATGACAGTGACTCACTGTACCTTAAGTTCTCTTCAGGACTACTGAACAAATAGTCCTGTGATAGGCCATTTACTTGTATTTATTACATCAAAAGATGAGCACATGTAGTCCATGTCAGGTACAGATTGTCTCTTCCCAAGACTTACTTTTATTTTCTTAAAAAAAAAAAACAACACAGGTGCAGTTAAGGGTTGCAGACTTACTTTTATTTTCTTAAAAAAAAAAAGAACACAGGTGCAGTTAAGGGTTGCGTGGCTTCCAGAAAACTCCAGTTCAGCATGTTTCAGTTCCAACTTCAGGAAGATGCTCCTTTTGGATAGTGAAAGGGATACAGTATTGCTGTTCCACACCCATCTGTGAAAGACAACAGGTCACCTTCCTCAACAGTTAGCTGTCAGCATTGCAGGACTGTCACCTATTTCACATCACTGCTGGGACTTGTCACTGGAGGGTACAGGCCGCAGTACAAACTCCCTTTCTAAAAAGCAGTGGAGTCAAGACTATTTTATTCTGAAGGTAAGAGGTTTTCTATGCAAAAGAAAATGTAACCCCTCTGCTTCCAGTGAAGATGAGGAATTAGGCAACATCTAGTTCATCTTGCAGTGAGTGTGAAGTACTTTTGATTCACTTTTGAGTAGTATTCTGTCCAGCAGATTCTATACTTGCCACTTTTTTAAACATTTACTCTCCCCCCACCACATATACTTAGTCACTTTGTCAAATATATCCAGCAGATTTTAAACACTTTATTTAATAAAAGTTAAACATACAAAACTGAAATTAACACACTTTGTATTCATAAAAATCACCTTCTCCCATTATAGGGAGAACCTTTTTCTATGTATGGATTCTAAACTACCAGTTGTAGAGTTTAGCTTGAGTTGTGACTCAGGTAACTGATGGACATTTCCACCAATCAGTGCATCAACAATTGCTGACGTGACCTGATCTAGTTAACAAATTACAAAATGAGCTACATTAACATAATATACAGGGAAATAATGGTCAGGGTTAATGGACAAGAAACACCCTTTAATTATTTAATGGGGGAAATAGCTGATGTACTCTTGTCCATTAACACAGCCCTAGATTTTACAAAAATAATATCTACATTGTATACAGGGCTACCCATTAACTTCTTTAAACACATTACGGGTTGAGAGATGGCACCACTACCGTAAGTGAGAGACAAGTAACAGAGGAAAACAAATCACATACAAAATACAAGAAAGCAAGAGCTTTTACACCTGGTTTCCTCAATAAAATCGATGGGGCTCAGCAGCACTGTAATACAGCTGAAGTTACAATGAACACTAGGGCCAGTCAATTATTTAAGGACAGAAACTTCAGACTAACCTTTACTCACTCACAACTAGCTAAGTGGGACCTAGGCATTCCTATCTGCTGTGCTGCAGTTCTACTTGGCTGGATGGAGGAGGCCCAGACAGAAGCTGTTACTGGGTATCCAGGTCTGTGACTGTACCATCAAACTATGAGATCTACAAGAGGGGAGATGATGGTTTCTTTCCAAAGCACAACTATTTATGTTCTCCAACTTTCTGATCCTTGAGGAAGGGGGGTATTTTTAAGTACAGTTCCTGACTTTGAAATTGGCATCTAAATACCTTGTCCTATGGTTTTCTGGTTACATTTCAATAACCTTTCAATAACCTCCTATTAAACTTCAATGAGTATTTAAAACAAAACAAAACAAAAAAACACAAAAAACACCACAGTATCTCCTCTGCCTAACTTCTAGCACAGGAAATTGAGACTGGAATTAAAGTCAGATTTATTGTTTCTAGCACATGAATTGTCACTAGTAATAAAGATCCTATCGGCCCTGTTTTGCCCTCATTTACAGCTGTACAAATCGATCTTCAGTGGATTTGAAAGGGAGTAATTTAGAACATCCTTAGCAATTCCATGTGACGTATGAGCTACAATGGAGTCTAGCTCTATCTCCCAGAGCCGCAGCAGCTCTGTAGTGCTGAGCCTGTCACTGAGACAGTGGACAGCACTGTGACTACAGAAACGAGGGAGGCTGTTAAGGTGCCATTTTTATACCACCACTTTTCTTAAGGAAAAACACACTTCACTATTAGTATGAATAGAAAGATTCCAGAAATCAAAGCTGCAGGTAACTACTGCTTTCAGAGTAACAGGTAACAGCAGTTCATGAAAGCATTTACCTGCAGAATGTATTTTAATGCAACTACAAAAAGTTTAATGATCGGGGGGGGTCAAATCAACAGCTGGAGATTTAAGGCTCGTATCAGCTGAAGCCAAAGTGATGGTGACAAAATGGACTACTTGCTACGTGCCAACAAATAATTTACTTTTAGAAAAATATAATGATAAAAAGATAAGTGTAAAGCCCTGCAGAGATGAAGTTCCACCTTTTTCCCCTGTTACTGAGGCATCAAATGCCTGACATTGTATTTAGAGGTATCTTGATACTGTGTCATAGGTTTGTCTGCAATTCCACATGTTCCAACTCCAACCTTGCCAGTTACACTCTCAGGGGAAGCAAAAATACTCCTCTTGACCTGCAAATGAAACGCAAAACACCATTTCTGAGTAATTACAAACTGGCTCTTAAAAAACCAAGCAATCATTACCATTTGAAGAGTTTTAATATTCTCAACTTCTTACTCTATAGACAGGCACTTTCTAAAGGCTAGCTCATCCACGACACGTTATCAGAAAGTGAGACAACAGAACTGGGAACCTCCTGGCATCCAAGTACTGGATGTGATCCTGGTACTCAGGACCTTGGGTCAGGCCGATAATGAATAAAATTCACCCACTGTTCACAAGGAAGACTGAAGTTTTACTACTATGTCTGGCAGCTCTTGGTCAAGCCATGATAAAAATGAATTAAGGCTTTGAAATGTCCTTGTTACCTTTTTTGCACTATGCTTGCTATTCCAGGGCAATTACTTAGTGCTGTGTCTGCCAGGTCACACAGCAACAAGTCAGGCTTTGAGGTTCAGACAGGCCCTCAGGTTCTAAGCTCCAACAAACCCTACCTGGCAACTGACAGTAAGTCCAGCTCTCCAAACTAAGCACAAGCTCAGCTTCTTAAGAGCAGCACTCCTCCAAAACCATCCAGTACAAAACCAGGCCTTTTAAGTGTACAAAATACCAAACTGCACACTTCAGCATCCCAAAGATAAGCCCTCTTTAAATCCCTTTAAAACCCACTTCCTCCTCCCTCCCGAAGTATTGCACACAAGTCTATGCCCTGTTGTTATTCACATACTGACAAAACCAAACAAACCTGGCCTTTTTTGTTTTTAGAATAGGCTCTGTTGTTAAACTGTTGCCATTTGACTTTCTGGTCCTCTCGTTCCTGTTCAAGTTCTTTAATTCTCTGAGCTTTTTTCAAAGCTTTCTTCTTTTTATACTCTCGTTGTTGGGCTATCATCTCTTTTCTGGAGAGAAGAAAAAAAAAAAAAAAAAGAGACATTTGCGTGCAATTCATTTCTGAAACTGAAAATGTACCTATTGGCACTTCCACATTTCAGACACACCTAGGGTTTGGAAAATTTAAATAGCCCATTCGAGTGAAAAGCCCAAACAAAGATAAGTTAACTTCAGTAAAGATAAGGGAGTTCAAGGAGTTGATCTATGCCACAATGCGGCGCCCCTCAGAACGATCCCTTAGGGAAGGGATCATTGCCTATAACAAACTCTGAAATTGTACTGCCTTCACCCCCCCCCCCCGCCGCCAAAATGTTTTCAGCCATTAAAAATACCTTTCTATGTTAGACACAGCTGGATATCGAGTAAAGCACGTCTCCCCAGCGATGGGGGCAACACAGCTGTCCTAACACAGGGATGGGGCAGAAGCAGAAGTCCTTTGTACTGGTAAGTATACTCTTGTAAGCCAGATCACAGATCTGAGTAGAGCCTGCACTAGATATGGGCTGAAACTTGTGGTCTGTCTGCTGTCAATGAAAGAGTACTAACTTTTTTTTTAATCTACTACTTACTTTACTTACTTGATATCTGGAGATAGCATAATCGGAGTAAAAACAAAGTCTATCATGTTATCTTGCCAGGATACATAACACACATGATTCCAGCCACCATAATTTACCAAACATTATATGCTAGATTGATTTAAGATTCTTTTTCAAGCAAACATGTTAAGATACTAAAGAGATGTAAAATTAAAAAAAGAAGAGAGAAATTGAGAGATTCTATTTCATTAACCAATTTTTATATCTGAGGGAAAAAAAAAACCCACACAAAAAACAAAGCAGCTCTCAAACTTCTGCCTGTGTATTACTTACTTGGACATGGGTTTGTTGCCGCTATCCTCTTTTGCTTTTCTTCCCTCTTCCACAGGCTTGAGGTTGAAGAGAGGTGTAACTTCGGCATTGCCATATCCAGCAAATGTGACCGCAGCTGTTCCATTCTCCTCATCTATTTCTTCTATTTCAGCTTCATAACACCTGTAAAGATATCATGGCTGTAAGCATGTGAGTAAAGCTTGAATACTCAGCCCTTCAACACTTAACACTGTCAGCCAGCTAATGGCATTAAGTAAACAATTTGCAAACATTGGCCTTCATTTTCACAATACACAAATGAAACCAAGAGATTATTTTCTTAAGGTCAAAGGGACACAAGTACAAAGACTGGAATCTGTTGTATTTGACCTTTAGCATCAAGAAGCAATGGCCTCACAGTTATCAAAACTAATGATTAATGCTCGGGGCAATCTAATCAGATATCCTGATTTGATTCTAGTTCTGGCAGGTCATGGGATTAAAAAAAAAAAAAAAGACCCAACAAAATACTGCATTCACAGAACATGGCTTTCAGGGAAGTTACTGAGGAGTTTTGGAAAAATGTCAGCTCACAAGAGCAAAGCTTTGGTTCCATTTTTCTCCATATGAAAAAGAATTAAGGAAAACTGAAGCTTTCAAAATATTCCCCCTTCAACACTTATAAAGTTAAAAGTTTTCTTATTGATTTAAAAGAGCAATTTTGAAATTTTAGCAGAAACCAGTCTATTTCATATTTATGTGCACAAAACATTTTAGTCAAACTGCCCTCATAATGGGAAAAAGGAAAAAAGGCCAAGGGACATTTCCAAAAATATTTAAAATAATTGAGTCTACATTCAGAGCAAAAGGATACATCTAAAGCAAACAGAGGAATAAATTGAGATGTTTCATAGACAACATTCCAGTTAACATTTACTAAGTTAATTTCTTTTGCAATTCTAGTGGGACAACAACATCTTGCTTTGAGGTGGATGAAAATACATGGAAACCCAAACTGCACGAGTATTTATCTCTGGCTAGCTCTTCATGAAGCACTGGTCACTTAAGAAACATTGCAAGAGAGGCAGGGTTTGTTTGTTTTTTTTTTTAAAAAAAAAAAAAGCGATACAATTAAGTCTAATAAGATCCACTTCAGTGGACACTCTGGCACATTCTTCCCTAAGCTCTGATCCTCTAACCCAGTGATCAGAGCAAGAGAAGAATGGCCCAGTGGTGAGCTAAGACAGCAAGATTCAATTTTTAAGTTCTTACGCAAAAGCATTAATAATCTCTTACAGAAAAAACTGTTCACTTTCAGGTTTGTTTTGTACCTAAGACATCAACAGCTATACCAAAATCTTTATGTGGTTACTACATCGTTAACAGAACCACATTCGTTGAACAACAAGAGCTTCTCTCTAAGTGGTCACGATTGGGATATTAGTCCTGCATAAGTAGTAATTTTTAAAAAGCTGCAACGGTTATACATTTTGCAGTACAGAAAGTAATTTTAGAATGTTTATTTCAAAGACGATGAAGTCAGAATGAACTGCTTGCGTTCCCAGAACTTCACAGGCTAATGTAACAGAGATCGAAAGGTTGATTATTAAATCCAAAAGGTTCATTAATTCTATACTTACATTACACAGCTAGTTATTTCATGGCCAAAAACCAGTATTTCCAATTAAAAATTAACTTCCAATTAGAGGCAAACTGAGATACAGCAAAGATTTTTCTTGATAGAAATCAATTACATATATATGAATGCAATGACAAATTATGAATTATACATCCTGAAACCCTTTACAAAAGACTGCTCTGAGAGATAAATTCATGAAAGCCTGCCATTCATTGCATTAGTAAATACTAATTTACCAAAGCTACCCTACTTTTATAAGGTTACTGACAAACAGGACATTTCTAGAAAGTGGCCCCACATCTCTTTGCTTTTTATCTAAAATACTGACCTTTAATAACCTAATATCATATTTATTTCCTAATTTCTTTTTGCTATTAGTCATGCTACAGGCAGTTCAAACTGAATGAAAGTCTCTTACCATTGAACTATTTCATGTAACTGTTAGAGAAGTTTTCTACACTTACTGTCCATCCTCACTCCATATCGCCATACACCTATCCCCAACCTTCCAGGAGTGACTGGGCAGAGCAGAAGCAGAACTGTCAGAACTTGCAAGAGTTTCCGAAGGTTGTGTTGAGAGGAGATCTTTGGTTAATTCAATGACTTCCTATAAAAGACCAAAAACCCACAAAGAACAATTTTTCAAACTCTGTTACACGCATATTTTTACCCCAAGCTTACTGGTTTGGTTTTTTTGAAGTTACTGTATTAAATTCATAGCTGATGTAAAGCTGACTACGTTTGGTTTGGTTTTTTAATCATTTAACTAAACTCACTCATTGCCAACATAGATAAAAAGAGGTATGATCCTCACTGTATTGCAGTAAAGTTACCCATGGCCACACCAAAATTTCAAAAAGTAGCCTATTATTTATACAGCATTTCTTTCTAGATTAATTGTTTATCCATGGGCACAAAGACACAGCTAGATAGTCTTGATAAGAAACAAAATAATCAGCAGTGTGACTCTGTACACATGGCTGCACGTGATGTTGGTTACTGCCCAAAAATAAAAAAAATCACACAACATGTGGCAGAGGAAGCATTTCG
>NW_009625955.1:0-3845 GCF_000690535.1 Cariama cristata | reverse complement strand
CAGTGCTCTGAAGACAAAATGTGAAAGGACCTAACACTTCTATTCTCTCTGTAGCTGGCTGCTTCTTCCATCCCTTCAGGACTGGCTGGCTGTATCATATATAATAATCTCTAAAACACACAACTCCAAGTATAATTGCAGCATTTCTAAGTGAGAAAACATTTTTCAGTTTACTCAAAAATATGTGGATTGGCTGAATTGAAGCACTGAGAGCCAGGGTGGAAAAGTACCTTCCAAGACTGCCACTCTGTAAACCCCTCGCGTTTACAGAGGCATTCAGGTGCATACTAAAGAAACTGATTTCCTTAAGTCATTTTGATGTAAGTGTTCGTTTTTTCTCTAAATACCCTGACCTTAAGATTTTGGGTCAGGCCTTCCCTTGCTAATCCAACAAGACAAATAACATAACAAATTTTTCCAGTTCCTTTAAATATTATTCATTCACAGACAGTAGCATGCAAAAGCCCTTCCCGAACTTCCCATGAATATTATATTCTTATTCTGTGCAATCAAGACCACTGGTTTTCACTAGTGTAAAAGTCAAGGGAGCCAGCACCTAAAAGTCCATTTAAACTTTTTGTATAAGGCAAAGCAACTCTGCAGTCCTTAAAAACGAAAAATTTTTCAGTTCTTTGAGCATCTGGGCATGAACCATTGTCACTCTCCTAACTAACAGGAAATACTTAAATTAGGGGAGGGTCACAGATAAACAATGTTCAACTGAGGCTCAGTGGATGCTGAACTTTCCACCCAGTTTCACATCCTAGTTCAGCTATGGGCATACAAAGACTAGCTCAGGAAAACACAGTAAAGAAGCTGTTCTTCATTCCTCAAGAACCTAAAGGATCACAAGCAGTTCCCAAATAAGAAATTAATACAATATAAACTTACATCTTTTTTATCTGATAAACTATACTACTGGCATGAATGCCCTAACACTTTGTTTCTGTTGCAGGTGTTAATGGCTGAATTTCCAACACCTTCCTAACAAAAGTTCCGTTCTTTGTTTTAGAGGAGCGGCTTGTTAATAAGTGCAACAGCAAGCACAATAAGTAGCAACTGTAAACACAGAAACATGTTTACAATTACTTCCACTACTTTGGTCTCCATTTTCTGTAATACTACAGCTGAACCAGAACAGATTTTGATTATCAAGTTACCTAATTTGAGAGTGCTCCGCTGAACATACAGCATTAGCCTAATTTTCCCTTCCAGATGCAAAATCCCAACCTATTCCTCAACATATAGATAGCTGTATTCTGCAAATGCAAGAGGCATCATGGTTTGAAATAGGTATCTTATCTCAGCAGGTCAAATACAATACGTCAGGCACAAGCTACCTGAAAATGCTTCAGCTATGTGAACTACCAGCAACATGAAACTCTTGACACATTCATAGATGACTTATGGTAGAACTCAAACGTGAATAGCTTCAGACAAGTCTACCAAGTATTCTTTAAATTTGATAAAGTCACTTACACATCAGGCTATAAATAGCAAACTTTTGGTAAAAATCTTCATCTGACATCCATGTATCATAGGGCTAAGCACAGAAGATAGAAACATTAATTTTACTGCAACCCATGAGATAGTTCTAAAGTCTTTAATGAATAGCTCATTCAAAGAAAATTTCTGAGAACGAGTTAAGACTACCACAGCAGCTCCGTACAGCCAAATGTGTTGAATGACATGGCTTGCTGCCGCGTCCCCGTGACACTAAGGTGTGACCTGCAGAGAATACTAGTTAAGAGTTTGCCAAGGTTTTTCCTGACCAACTGGTCTTTACAAAGCCAGACAGAGCTCTACACTGCAGAACACAACACCCACAGATACCATCTCCAATTACAGAAGATGACAGCTGCCATCAATTCTACTTGATACAAATGGGAAGTTTGGTTCTTGGGTGCATGGACAGTGTCCTAGAAGTACTTCAGTGAAACAAGAAGTGAAAAGCTAAGTATTTATAAAAATTTCGTCTAATATTTATTTTAATCTTGTTACTCAGGAATAAGCTAAGTATACAAAATGCACCAGTGATTATGATAGAAAAAAGTGTTTCAGTTACACAGTAACAATCTTTTGTACAGACAAAAAGCTGTTTAGTTGGGACACTGAAGCATCTAACCCATTTTTACAACTGTTTGGTTGGCATATATTAAGTCTGCAAAACATTACGTCATTTTCAAGGTGGAACATATGGATAGCAAACCTTTTGGGGACGAGAGTGTAAAGATCTTCCCCATTCTGTGCAGAAAGCTTTTATAAAAAAGTCTGCAAGTTGTCCTTTCACATCAATGATCTCTGCATATCAAAGCCGAGGTCGTGTTGGTATCGGAAATATCATCCCATATGGGTTTTGCTGTGCATTTTAAAAATATAAAAATATACACATGCTTTTAACAGTGTACAACGAAGGACATTAAGATGATCTATAAAGTGCCTTGTGGGCACAAAGCCTTTGTAATTTAAAAGGAATTCTAAAGATCACCGATTTGAAGTACTACTCATATTTTGGTTGAAGCATCATTTTTATTGCTGTTATTTCCATACAGAATAGCAGTTACCGAATCTTCTACTGGGTAGTTTTATGTATTTTTAGATCTGATGGCTAAAGCAATCCACAACAGAAATGAAGCAGCATCTTGCACTCTCATGACAAATTTTAACAGTGCTGCTGTTCTTTTTATATGCCAATGTGTCTTTATATGCACAAGAATCCAAAAGACCACTTATCAACTTAAAATTAGGCTGGTGGTCTTCCTGTCACCGAACAATACCCGAAGGACCAGAAATGGTTTTTAGCTCTTAAGAATGCGGCATACTCTCAAATGTCTAAATAACTCCAGGTGCCAAATAAAGAACACGAATATTTTCCTTTCTTCTAGAAAAACCTTAACACAATCAAGGCTTAGATGTACAAGCAATACAGAACTACACTCTAAAGCTTTTATCATTGCAAATGCATGCAACGAATACACAGAATCTGGATCAAATGATTTGACAACTCAAAAATAAGCAGAAAGGCATAATGTTAAGTCGAACCATCAGACTTCAGCATAGTAAAAGCAACAAAAAAAAAATTACTTTTGGAGAAATACATTTGAAAAAAATAAAGAAAAAGAGATAGTAAAGACAGCACTGGCATATCTTTCATCACACTGTTTTTAGCAGAAGAGTTTGCTATATAAATTAGTACATCTTTTTTACTAATCTGCAAGGCAGGTTTAAAATAGGCCACACTTTGGGTTTTTTCAAACCAACCCTACCATAATTGTATCAAATTATGTGAAAAGAAAGTAATAAACCCACCAAGTATATATTTTTGTGGCAATGCAAATATTTAGGAAAGATGAAACACTTACTAAAGACCCTAAAGCTTCAGCTAGTCATACCCTCATGTTCTCACCTGTAAGTCTTTCTTCAGTTTTAGTAAATCTTCATTTTCTGCATTCCCAGATAAGGCAGCCTCAACTTGCTGAAGCTGAGCTTTGTAGCTAGCTAACTGCTTAGCAAGGTCTTCTGACATCTGCAAGAAACATAAATACACACACATCACATCAAAACAACAGGCATGCTGCTTTTTAATCACATCTTGTGTTGCAAGTAAAGTGAAACTGATAAATAAATAACACAAGAAGCTATTACTAAAATACTGAAGATAAAACTCACTAAGTTTCAGTAATGCACTACTTGACTATAGATAGCCACTCACCTTAGTTTTTGTACTGTTCAACTACTCCCAGACGATCTCTAAAAAAAAGAAAAACTTAAACGCGCGCCTGTGTGCGTGCACGGGGAAAAGGCGCACCCTACAGCGGGTAAGCAGCGGGGTCTTTAGCCAGCCG
>NW_009625954.1:3142-27408 GCF_000690535.1 Cariama cristata | reverse complement strand
TCCAGGAGAACGCCATGGGAGACAGTGTCGAAGGCCTCGCTGAAGTCCAGGTAGACCACGTCTACAGCCTTTCCCTCATCCACCAAGCGGCTTTTAGAAATTAACATTAAACTCCCATCTTTAGCTGTCTTCCAATTTATTTTTTCCACACCTCCTGCCACATAGACATTTATTCACGTACAATGAAACACAAACAAGTCAAGGTATTTCTCCCACACTCTAAGGCAGAAAAGAAATTGCTGTAAAATGCCTCTTCCTTCCAGAAAAATATTCCAAAGGCACGCTGTTCCTATGGTGATGGGTTCCTACCTAGATGAGAAAAACAAGTGCTAAGAGAAAGACACACAGGATCAAGACTGAAAGGGATATAAGCACATTCTGGATCCAGAGCTTTTCCATTTGTTTATATATGATGTCTCAGTGAGGGTATTTTTTCCTACTACGAAGATCCAAAGGTGTTACAGCACCTACTGTTATTTCAAGTGCCATTTTGTCTCCACTAGCCTTATAAACTATGCTTGTATTAATAAAATTGGATTATATTTAGAAAATTTTAATTGTTTCCAAACGCATCCAGTTTTAAGCTTAAAAATCAAAGCCTAGTTTATACAGTAAATTAGGCTACCATTACACAAGGAATATAGAAAAATAATCATTTAAAGCACAAAAATAATTTCTTCTTCCCTATCACCTTAACAATCCACATTATGAAGTTAATTTTGCTTGGTTTAGCAAGAAGCTTGCATCTCTTAGAAATACCAGTATTTACTATCAAACAGTTGAATAAACTATGTAAGGAGACAGCACTGCCAGTTTGATATTAGCAAGGATTGCATACAAATAAAAACAATTTATGTAGTGGTTTAAAGATTAAACAGAACTTTATATTGACAGACTGTTTCGGATTATGGTTTGTTTGGGGTTTTTTTTTATTTATTTCAGGAAGTGGAGAGAAAAAAAGAGAATAAAACATAGCACACAACAAACACAGCTCTACTCCAGAGGCAAGGCCAAGTATCCCACAGTACTGCAAGAGTCCCAGGGCCACGGTTCATGTAACCTTTAACTCTTCCTAGTATTTCCTAGACTTGGACAGGTTAAGATTACAAAACACACCCAAAGCCATTGTTTTCACAACTGAAAAACTGACACAGCTCATCTGCAAACTTCGAAATGAGAATCAAGTTTAACACAGGAAAGCAACTGCTTTGGAAAGGTTGCCCATATTGCTTTCAGTTTTCCCTCTCTTCGGTTTCTCTATTCTCCCACTTTCACAAAAACAAAACAAAACAAAAATACCCCTTAAGTTCTTGGAAAAAGAGGGTAAATATGGCATCCAGTAGATCAGCTACTGAGAGAGTTCCTAATAGCCCGACGCTTTCAAGGTTCCATTAGTGTTCATCTATCAAAAACTGTAGCACGTGTGAAGTGTTTTACTGGCTTAACCCTCACATCGTACACACACGAATGTACAAATACAGGCGAGCTGTTCGGTGGAGCAAAGGAAGCAGCCTTCAGACATTGAGCCTGATCTCAAACCAATGAGATCAGTCACACTTAATTTAGATATAACTCTGTGAAAAAGTAATGTGTATATATGTATACATCATATACTTCAAAGTGTAATTACAATATTAATGCCCAAAGCATCACATTAAGGTCACTATTAACAACAATCATATCAATTTAAATTGCCCTGGTTCTACTTGAATCAAAGTTATATCAATTTAATTATTCTCACCTGATTAGAAGCATTTACTCAGAGTTTTGCACAAGTTTCAATAAGATAATTTTAAGTAACTTTACACTGATGCCCTGAATCTTGCTGGTAAGCTAAATGGAGAACACTAGAAATAGGTCACACTGGTGACATAACAGAAGTAGCTCATCGCTACATTGCATCTGGGAGTGCTGAGAAACACCATTTGATGTAACCTGGATAACGCTTAGTTTATAAACTGCTTGGAGATCCTTGAACACTGGGGCACTCCAGGTCTGCTCCAAAGCCTACTAAGTTTTAACGTGTGCATTATATCCCATGTGCGGGGGGGGGGGGGGGGATGGAAGGAGTGTTGAGGAAAGAGAAAAGAGACTACAGACTAAACATTTGCATCTGATAAAGAACAGTAGTGGACTATTTAATAAAGTTCTGTCTCAGCAAATAAAAATGAAAATTCAGCACTGTCACATTAAGGACTTACTTGTATTTCAGTTGTAAATGCTGCTGTTGCTTGTGCTGCTGGTGAGTATTTACTGACTTTTAAAAGAACTGCACTAACCACAAGGCTTCTGCAGACCATACCTATTGTGCATAATTTTAAACAGCACTATCTGTTTAAACCTGAAGTTTGCAGTGAGGAAATCGGTAGGTTCTCTAACAAATTCATTATATTGAACCCCTTTCCTCACACTCCTGCCCTTAACATGTTGGGTTATTTTGCTGAAGTCTTTGCCAAAGTTGTCCTTTGCAAATAAAAATATGGACCAGTCTATCACTTTTGGTGCTTTACTGCAAGCCAAACATTTTTCCCACAGAGTATTAAGACAGCATGTGCCATAGCAAAATACATCAAAAAGGTTAAAAACAGATCTCTAAATAAAAGCTGGAATTCTAAAACATGACTGTAGCACGTAGGACTTCAAATACTAAATATTGTGAGATCTGACAAAGCTTACCCCCTCTAGACAATAGTACTACTTTACCCTCTTTTTGCACCATGCTCAGCCTCAGTCCTTAACCTGTACTTTGGAAGGTGACTGAATTCCCCAGCTTCCCATATGACAGATTTCTTTTAATGATTTTTTTTTTCTTTTTTTAAAATCAATGATGTACTGGAATGACAAGTATGGCTAGGAAAATCTGTGAGAACTTTAACTGAATGCTCCCCACACAATTATTTTAAAACATTTCACCCAGCGGCCAGTTTCTCCTCTTGACAGCTGGCTTTGGCTTCCCTCCTGGCCACAGACTGGCTTCTCTCCACAGCTATGAAGTTTCAGCCAGAGGCTGGAAAGAGATTAATTCAGAACAGAATGGAGATACTTGAAGCTCCTTACAATTGGTGGGTTTGGGTTTTTTTCCGTTCAGCCCTAGAGTGCACGCTTTTGGGCGACACCAGCACACTTCGTGTATGCTGAATGCTCTACATAGGAAGGAAAATAATAGTGCAGAAGAGTCTTCATATAAACCTTCAAGCATGCAGATGAACAGGACAGTACTAGCATTTCTTGGTTATCCCCCCCAAAATACACACCCTAATTCAGCAGAATCCTTAAATGCATTGTTACCAGTAGTTTCACTGACTTCATTAACTACTTGTATGCTTGAAGTTAACACAATTTTGAAGGATTAGCAAAGCTTAGTCCTGCTTGATGCTAAGCTTCAACTGAATTTGATAAGAGAGAACCTGAACAGTGAGAATCAAATTGTTAAAGTAACTGCACAGAAGCATTTATTCCTAACAACCTGCACTTGAACTTACAGACTGTAATTCATAAGTCGCAGCTCATTTAAAGCCAAAAGCAGTCATACTCAGTTTTAAAACAAATACAGGAGAGTTGTAAGGTCATCCCCACCTTTTGAGCATTTTACTCCACATGAAAACATCTCCAGTAGATTAGAACAGCCTGCAGTTACCCATTTCAGTGTGCATTAAATTATTTGGACACCATCCCAATTTCAAAGACAAAGTGGGTTCCTAAATACATTACACATGCAAGTGTTAATACTGGATTATTCTTAAACATCTATTGTGAGATTCTAGCACAGCTACATGTACTTCTACCTCAAAGATAAATGCCTGCTGTATTATTAACAAACAGCTCCCTAGTTCCCCATCTGCAGTTCTTGCTATAAGTGACAAAAAAGTAAATCATGCCACTACTCCTAAAATTCCCCTCCAAGCAAAACTATGCATTGCCGGTTTGTATTTAGAACACATTACTGCCGAGCTCCAAGATGTCCTTATCAGGCTTCCGCACCCTCAAATAACTACTTTTATGCTCCTGACATTCAAGCCTGCTGATCTATCCAGAAAATGCAAATAATGCCCTACCTTACAGTATGCACTAATTTACTCAAACATCAGTAACAAGTCTAATAAAACCATTTGCAAGGAGTGGTGGTTAGAAGCTTCCTAGGACTTCGTGTCACTTAGTATTATTAAATACGAAATCTATCACCATTCTATGCTGTGCAAGCTAGACTACAGTTAAGCTGATTTACCAAGACAGGTTACACCGCATGGCCCTGAAACACATGATCTGGCAACAAGAAGCTTATCTATAAAAAGGCACATAAAAGCACGAGTTCATAATCTACTGGAACACACAGAAGATGACAAAAGAATCATTAGTTCAATATCAAAACTGTATTTCAAATTTACTGGGGTAAACTGACTGTAATCTCTTCCAGATAAAACTAAGCCAACATCTACACAAACACAGGTTACTACATTTATTCTATTACTGATACAGGTATTACAGATGTGCTATTACTACTAAAAATGATACAAGTCCAGAAAAATTGTGCTACTAAATGCATCAACACAACTGCAAATTATCAAAGTTACCCATACAATGGATAATTAAAGAGATAGGTAAAAACATTAGCCAAGGACACTACAGCTACTCCACTATATCCAATTTCTACACAGTGATAATCTACTATATGTGGTTTTTATCATATGGTACACCTTTAAGAGCGCAACGAAACCTAACAGCCTGCATCAACATATGATAACCTCAAAAAGATTAAGTATAGATTATACGAAGAATGTGATAGTAACCTTTCAAAATCAAGCCATCAGTTCACAACTAATATTATCAGAAGAAATTAAAAATTGGACCAAAGTATCCTCAGTTCTTTTGGTTTGACAAACAAATGCTATTTGGCCCAGTACTTGTACTAGAGTAACTGACAACCTATAAAACAAGCCCAAAATTTCAATATAGAAAGGTGATCACTTCATAACAGCTAGAAATAACAAGAATAAATGTTTGCATGCTCTAAGCATTTGCGTGAAGGCATAAAGAAAACAAAAGTGGAAGAACATTGGTTAATTATGACATTTAAAGCCATCAGTTAGCTGAAGACACAGTTGCCTAATCTTTACAGCTTCATGCCTTGTTATATCAAAAGCATCTACAGAAGTAGCTTATTTTATTTGCTCTTAAAGCAAAATGAAACCAAATACAAGAGGGCACTACACTCAGAGCAGGAAGGGGCAGGGAGATGGAACTTGTGCTTGCTCTATCCACTTAGGCAAAGCAGTTTAAAATCACCACTTGCCAGTTTGTCACTGTTAACCATTTCATTCTTATATATATAGGAGTATATATACATTATTTCCTTTTTGTCCAAGCCCATACTTGGCTAAACTCTGTTAATTTGATTGTAATCAGTAGAAGTAGCAAATGTGTAGAGATATTGGTTAGACACAGGTAAACTGGAAGTGTTGAGAAAAGGATTACCCCCTAGAGAAGAAAAATCATGACAAACGTGTGATAAAAACACCAAGCAATGTGCTCAGGAGACAGACACTTACACATGACCTATCCTCAAAAAACAAACAGAGCTCTGGAAGTTGTAAAGCATGGATTAATACACCAGACAACTGCTCTAGTACTTACACTACTTGTTTTAAAGTATGTTCAGTTCGCTGGCCCTCATATGAGCAGGACAAAAAAAAAAAAAAAAAACAACCACACAGAAAAAAAGATACTTAAGGATTCTGAAAAGCTTCAGATAACTACCACCTAGCTCCAAACTCAGCATGAAATGGTCAAAATAATGTAGTTGCATTTGGAAAGCCATTAAAGCTGACTAAATTGCAAGTTATTCTATCTTTCAGCTAGAATTTTGCCTTATACTTCCACCAAGAAATGGTCATGCCACATGAACAGGTGAATTCAGCCTACTGTTACAGAATCTTTTAGTTGAGAAGCTACATCATCTGCAGCAGGTTTAAATTATCTCATTTACTTCTTTGGGAGACTGGAGTTCCAGACATTGTACAGCACAAACTCAGCACCCAATACTGAGTCTGAAACAACCACCTAGGCAAATGGATGTCAGTAAGGGACAAGAACTACACATACTTCAAAGTTTTGAGACACAATGCTTACGTTTGCTCGATTCTTCTGTACCAATTTTCCCACCACTGAAGGTTTCCATAATAATGGTGATACAAATACATTCATACACAGGCTGCTCCTTGCTCTTCAGCACTTACTGTCTCTCATTATTTTATCATGGTCCCTGGCCTGAACTTTCCCCCCATTACTTAAGTATGTGGTCTTTTAATTCATTCGGGAAAGAAGTCTTATTCTCTCATTTAGCAAGCCTACTCTTTCAATTTATAAGTACTGAACATTTTTTTTAATTCTAGGTATTCATCTCGAGACTCTTCAGTTACACACTGTATTGACATAAGATTACCACTAAAGGTAAGCTTGCTATATACCAGCTGGCCAGAAAACAAAAGCATTTTTAGACAAGCTGACCCCATCCCTTCTGAAATTCAGCAAGTTTTTCAACACCCTCAGCTTTTACCAAGGTTGACACAAAACAACAACCTTCAGATTCTGTAAAGGTTGGGAGCCTACTCTTTAAATAACTAGACAGACCACCGGATCTTCAGATCCTCTCCAAGAAACACTTTTCAGTATTTACAACAGGAACACAGTAGTAATTTCTGACTTTGGATTTGAATGTTTTCTAAGCAAGATGAGACAGTCACAGAGAGCCTTTAATTGCATTTCATGTAGTATTTGTGGTTAGGTTCTCTGAATTCCTTTTCTGGAGGGAGGGAGGAGAGGAAAGAGGGGGAAGTCTTATGTTTTCTAGGTTGACCGTTCTGGAAGGATTTCCTTTCCTTTCTTACATAAAGAAGTTTTTCATTAATGCTAAAGATCCAACACCAGATGGTTTCAGTAAAAAGCACTAGCACTAACTAGTTTTTTCTATGCCTACTTTCATGAAATTTGAATTTCGCCAACTCATCACATGTGAATGGCAAAACTCCATCTGAAACTGTGTTGAAGATCCTACTAGCTACATTTACATGCATTCATGATTTAATCCCTTATCAGCTGATGTTTGGATTTCCAACATACTCCCTTACAAAAGGCGGTAAAGAGTGTCCAGCATAGAAAGCAGGAAGTCAAATAAGCCTGTTGTCAGATGCCATTCTTGGCTACTCAGTAATCAACTTCTATTGGCAGCTCAAGCAACAAACAAAGTACAGACTCAATTTTAATAAATATGCTGTTGCTTTTTTCAGCAGTACAAGCTACTGAGTTCTAGGGTAAAACTGCCACACTTATTAGCACTTCTGGTTGATCCATTTACTTAATTATAAACAAGAGCTCAGACAGCAATTAATTTTGCTTTGTTCTGATTTTTTTTCCTTTTCTTTAAATGATTAAGTCCGAGTAACAGCAAACTCCTCACTATGCCCTTTTCTGCTGCAGTGCTAGGATTTCTTCTTTAGCATAACCTAGTTGTGAATTTTCATTAAGTTCATCATGTGCTTAAACAGTGTAGTAGCAAAACACTTCTGAACCAGGCCATTGTTTCATGGTTACTGCAAGTAGCTTCAACTCAAAGTTTGCCCACTTCTTATTTCTTACCAGATTTTTAAAAAATTAACAAAAAAAACCCCACAAAACCAAAAAAAATTTGATTCTAAGAACACATACCAGAATGCCAGGGTACCTGAAATCATTATAAATACCAGTTGTCAAAAAAGTATTCTCCAAGAAAGCAGTGAAAAAAAGCTGCCTTCAACTTTAAATACTTTAAAGTCCAAAACCAGAAGAAAATCCAACTCATAAACAGGATCTGGCTACTATACAAGAGCACCATTTAAAGGCTTTCTAAGGTGAAACTGTATTTGGATGTTTCATGCATTAGCAACATAACCACTGAAAACACCAAGGTCCAATGGATTGCTTAATCAAATACGCTGTAGATATTACATTAAAATCTTTTTATTAAAAATACAGATCTCAGCATAAAATCTCACTGTGCTTCATTTTTCACTGCCTCCAGTTATAAGTTATGTCATATCACTCTTACTTGTGAAGCTCTAAAAATATATTTTAAAGGACAGAAAATGACTGCCATTTCAAATACTAGACAGGGAAGTCAGTCTCTCTCCACCCCCTACGGCTGCTATACTTAGCAACAGCTACACAATCAGTGCTTATCAAGTCAGGCTACATTTCCTAGTACATGAAGGCAGGATAGAAATGACATCTTTTTCTTCACACAGTGAGAAACATGAAGAATTAGAATAACAATGCATTCTAGGCCCATTCTAAGATGCAGTAAAAAGACTAAGACTCATTTCTCGACATCTTCTGAGCCACCCAACAGTTTCCTTGAATGAGCTTCTTCCTCAGCAAGCAGATAGGTTATATCAGCACTAAGTGCAGAGTGATAAGACGGGAGAAAGCAATGATCTCTGAAAACAGGGAGGAGGGAGAGGTGTTTAACACAGAGATACCTTTATTTTTTCCTTCAGTAATATCTGTGCTATATTTAGTACACACTCCAGCTGTGCAACAACCACAGAATATTTTGTTGGATGAGGAAGGGCACAGGGATATCAGTGGCTATTTTGCCATGTTTGGCTGACTAAGGTAAAATAAAGCACAAGTTGTGAAATCCACTAGAATCGGGAAAAGATTTTTTTGGTGGTCTTTTTGTTTGTTTTAAAGAAAAACTAGCAGTTAAATGGAAAAGTTTTTTAAAGTATAAGTTATTGTCCACATTAGTTTTACAAAGGGAAACAGGAATTTTTTCTTGCTGTCAAAGCAAGTCAGTGAGCAGGGCTATGTTTTTCAGTCTGCCTTCTTACTGCAATGACGTATTAATTCAGCTCAAAGTCTACATTATGAAGAATCACATTGTCAAAAGTGCAGAAGACAACCCAGCCACCTCAGTAACAGCCCTTTTCCCAGAGCTACTAAAGGAGCAAATCCAAAAGCAACTGCTGTACCTAGAAATAATGTAATTAATAGTTAATAAGTTTGTGCTGTGTAGCTACCTTTTGATGTTTATAATCCTGTTTTACCAACAGGAAATCTTCAACACTGACTTTGATATTTAACAGTAGGTTACTGGTCACATCCAAATAAAAATATCTGCAGCTCTGTGGGTAGTACAACATCAAAGAATTAGATACCGGTGTTAAGTTAGAAAATAAATCTAAACAGCTCACATCCACATGAAGGAAGTGAAAAGCCCATATAAAATTGTCATGTGAAGCCAAGATAACAGATGGACCCCAAATATAAACTCCTGAGAGCTTACAAAAGCTAAACAAATGCAGAAAGTTATATTTGGGAGGGGATATCTGTAGTGCTTTTAAAAGAGCTAAGCAGAGTAAGCACAGAAGCAAGCTTCCTAGAAGCACCACTTTCCAACTAAAACAGAACATGAAAAATGAGCTCTCCTCTCGAATGAGGAAACATGCCTCAAAAGCAGCAGGATTTAAAGAAAGGGCCAGTAAAAAGAAAAATGCAAAACAAGAATAAAGTCACTTTCTATCTAAATATAGTAGTCACAGGAGAGATCATAAATTAAGCAGATAAATAATTTAGTCTTCTACCCGCACTGCTTGTGGACATGTTATTTTGAGACAGGTTGGGTGGTTTTTTTGTTTGTTTTGTTTTTTTTGTTGGGTGTGTGTTTTTGTTTTGGTTTGGTTTTTGTTTTTGTTTTTTTTTTTTTTGGCAGGGTTGTTTGGTTTTGGTTGTGGGATTTTTTTAGTTTTTTTTTTTTGGTTGGTTGGGTTTTTTTAACACACTGAGGAATATCAGAACAACATACTTTGGCTACGTACACATATGCCAAGGATGTTCAACTGCTATATAAGCAAGTACCTAACCCCTCCCTCTTCTCAAAACAGATACACACATGGCAGTGGATCAGTATCACAAAAGCCAGCTTGCTTGCCCACCCCATCCCATTCCTACAAGAATATTATAAACACAATTGTAGGACTTGAGTGGCAGTCATATGTTTACTAGAACTGCATCAAACATACAGAATACCTTCCTCACTAGCATACTAAAGAATAGCCTCAGTAGGAGACCTAGAAAAGATCACACAGAAAAACTGAACACATGCTGACCTGGAAAGGGGGACATTTTTCTTCCTTTTTACAGTCACCAAGACAACAAGCTGGCACTCACTAAGTCTTCAAGTGTAAGACATCTTATCTGGTGTGCAATGGTATTCATATGCTTCACATGGACTGAATCCATCCCTGGGGTGTTAGGTAAAGACAGTGCTAGAGAATATGATAAAAGACAACTATCTTCAGTAGTACTCCAATCTCTATTTAACTTCCCTTTGCTAGCATGCAAGTAGTGTAAGAATGAGACACACATGCATTTGGAAAGACCTTGGAGTTGCTATCCCTTGATCTGCATGCTTAAGTCAACAAGAGCTATTTATTTTAGTAGAGTCAGTGAAATTCTTCAGTGCTGCATGTACTTTGATAATCCTGTACTAGGATCAGAATTTCTATCAAAGGTACATCCGAGTGATTCTTCTAGCTTTAATCCTCTTGTATTTCACCTCCATCTCTTTTGTTGGTTTCAAACCCACTCCATGAAGTCTCCCTGCTCACTTGCTGTACCCTAACCAGGATCTCAGCCCAGACTGACAAGAGGTCATCCTGCTGCCATCTTTCCCACTTTTGAGGAAAGGATGCTGTTTTTCAGATACACTTAGTCTGGACTAGGAGCCAGGACCTCTGACATTAAACATGTCCTTGCAAAGACACTTAAGCTCAATTCACTCATCTGTGCCTGGAAAATAACAATGGAATTTACCAACTTTAAAAGAAGATTTTTCAATTCAAAGAACAATTATCATATGGGAGCAGCAAAGCTGAGGCTAATGTGTTCAACCATTCCTCATTCACTACATTTTCTCAAGTGTATTGGGGAGAGCAATAGTACCTCTGCACTTTATATTAAATACAAAATTAGCCAAGAGAGAAGAGAACAACTTATCTGCTTTGACAGCATCACAAGTTCCACAATCCTCAAGGCATTGCAGTTTATTTTGGCTATTATCACTGCATCCCAGGCATTACTACTTATTACAACTTAGCTTTCTCTTACGAATAATTCAGACTTTAATTAGAGATTTAAGTCTTTCCATCTCTCAGGAATCTACCTAATATGTTAGAGATCAAGCTACCCTACATTGTCATTACTCTTTGGAAACAGAAGCAACTTGCTTAAGTTAAAGAAAAAAGAAATCTTTGCTGCTGACAAAGAATTCAAATTCAACTAAAATCACTACCTGGTAAGTTGGCAGAAAGCCACAGGCAGCACACTTGAGTCTTTTCTGTTACCTTCTCTTTCTTAAAATAAAGAAAATATTTTAATTGGTGAAAATAACATAATATATTGGACATGAATTAAGACAGACTTCTTGAAAGAATCCCATTATTTGAAAAAGGAGATCTATAATAGTTAAGAGATCTTAGAGATACTAGCAATCATTTCTGCCTGAATGAGAATTTTGCCCAGTTAACTCTCCACCAATAGAAACATCTGTTCAGCTGAGCACAAAGAATAAAGTGAAAATCTTGTGCTTAGTTGAGCAGGTGACATAGATTTGAGATATTTTGTTGGCATTTCAGCTACCAAGGACCATGACGACTTACAAACTGGCTATTTGTCTCTAACTGGTCTTTTTAGTTCCTTTCATAAAACAGTTTCACAGGGAAAGCCACCAACTTGCACATCGTGCACTTGGCATGGCAACACGATCTATCAAAACAGGAGTGAACCATTTCATAAAGTTTTCTGGATTCTAAATTAAATAAACCCAACAATCCAGAAGTATACTTCAAGAGCTTACTTCAAAATGTACTTAGTATTAATCCAGTTACAGTTCGTAACTGTTCCTCAGAGGAAACAAAGGAGAGAACCTCCCCTTCAGTTGCAATTACTGGCCAGTCTCCTACGGACTAGATTCACCCTCAAAATTACAAAGCATGTCACACTAGTTTTGCTTAAGAGTTATTATTACAATAGCAAGCTGCTAAACAGTTTAAAATGTATTTGTTTAGCCAGAATACAAGAACAGACATTAACATAATGCATGAAGATTGACAAAATTACAAACCTGGACAAGCTATAATACTAAACAAAGCTCCAGTGAGCTTTGTTAGTTACTTTTGTAAAGTCAGTTAAATGTGTTGGTAATATCAAGGTTCACTGCATAGGTTGTCATAAGTAAAGTATATTCTCAATTAAATAACATTGTCTAAAAGGGACTCTCCATGTAGTTTAAAGAGGTTTAATGATTTCCTCCACTCACAGCAAGATGACTCATGAAACAGCTTAAGAAGGTCATGCCATACCACTCTCACAAAAAAATCAATTCTGATCATTTCTTAAAAATCTAGGAAGGATCTACTTTTAAAGATGTTCACATAGGAAAAAGTTGCTTAAAACGACAACAGTCTCACAGGAGGAAAGACAGGAGACTCAGACTATGCACTACTCACTCAGTGGACAAACCACATTGGTACCCAATTTACTAGCAGTTTTCTTTACTCTAGAGTAAAATACTCAAACAAGTTTCTAATACTGCACATAGCCCTTAGATGTAAGTAAGGTCAAAGAAATAATATGTTTTTCCTGAGTAACTAGAGATGAAGATCACGGTTTATGTCAGCAAGTGCTGGTGATGTATCACGTTACATAAGCAAAGCTCAGTGCTAGAAAGCACTTCCCTGAAGAAAAAAAAAGTTACGTAACTCTGCAATGTGTTTTAAAAAAAAAAAATTATACTTTCTTGCTTCCAGAGGGAACAGGCAAGAGGACAGACAACCTTCAGTCTCCTGGTTAGGAGGCACTCTCATCAGATACATTTGGATAGAGGTAAGATTGCTGTATGAAGTGATAAGGTGGCTAAAAAAAATGCAGGTGGGGAAAGTTACTACCCGGCACACAAAACCCTGTGAGATGAAAGCCTGATATCTATTTTTAAGCACCAATATCAGCACCAGTTTCTCAGTGATAAGTGCCAAGACAGGTAAATTTATACCATCTTAAAGTTGTCACTATATTGAGAAAGAGAGCAGTGAGGGTGGAAAAAAGACATGACATTTTTTCTGCTTTTATAAGGACTCTTCTTTTCTTTTAAGGTGTGAGGTCCAACTGAAGTGCTGAAGATACTTAGCTGTCATTTAGCCTCTTAGTCTACTGCCTAGATCAATTTTCAACACAAAAAATCCAACAAAGAAAAGTATGTGTTCACCCACATTTGGACTGCTATCTGACTTCATATACACAATTGATGTCTCAAGTCTCAGAAGACAATATTTCTGCCCTAGGCGTGTGTACATGTCAAAGGGGAAAATGCAGAGTACTGTGGGACTTCACTGTACAGTACAGCTTATAATTAGGAATTGTTTCATGTTAGCATGAGATTTCATCTATTACCCAAGTTAATACTAGACAGCAGGCTCTACTGCTTGAACACTTGTGCACAATCAAAATCCCATTTAATTATATTGCTATGAAGAGATTTCCTCATGGAAGTCACCTTTGATTCAAAGCAACTTGTGCTGCTTAACAGAGAATCCAGATTCAAGTCCAACTATTCCTTTCTTTAAGCAGCAAAGACCAGGAAACTTACAGGGTGTAACATCAGCAATTGGGGAAAGCAGGAACAGCAATTAATTTCCCTGCCTTCCCTTCTTCAGATATCAGAGTTTACAGTTGCCTGCACACTACCCTCTGCTTAAATATTGAGGTGTACTCCACCTACAGTGGATGAGATTTCACAGGAGCCTAGCACTGGCCCATCAAGTCTTACCATCACTAGAATTAAATCAAAGGTCACTAGTTCTTGCTCACATTTAAGAAGTCTCACATACCTAATGTGAGGTAGCTTTCACTACCCTTTTAGAGTTTTCTTTGAAATGCAAGCCAGGAGTAACTATTGAATTACCCCTGCAGCCTCAGATCACTGCCTTGAAAGTTTTCTTCCCAAGCTGTTTGGGGAAAAGTTCACAGATAACACGTTCTTGCACTCACATTATCATTCTGCAGTACTAACTCTCCTCCCTTCCACCATTGGTATTTACACCTCCAAATACTTGATTAGCACAGCTACTAATCCCACAAATACAAGTGCACATGGCAGTGTGAGTGTTCCCTGTCAGTATTAGCACTAGTGTTACAACTTTAGTCAAGCTAGAAAAAAATTAGCTTTCTCCTTTTCTGCACAACAAAGTCATTCTCTCCACACATGACAACCTCAAGGACTCAAGAAGTGGTGGACTCAATTAAAAGCTCAAAATAGAATCAAGCCTGAAAGCTGAATATAGATTTTACCTTATTCAAATCTAGCTAGTTCATTTGCATTAGATCACAGCCTTACACCCTGCATTAAATACCTCAATCTTCAGGTCTCTAAATCAGGGAGATCAACACCAGAAAAGACTATGCTATATGAAGAGGGAAATCCTCCCCACTATTTACTTCATAAAGGTAAACATGCCAGCA
Organism: Cariama cristata; assembly: GCF_000690535.1. Classification (NCBI taxonomy): domain Eukaryota; kingdom Metazoa; phylum Chordata; class Aves; order Cariamiformes; family Cariamidae; genus Cariama; species Cariama cristata. The sequence continues at coordinate 12,858 of NW_009625954.1, read as the reverse complement.
ACAGGAAGGGTTGGACATAACCATTTTACTTTTCTGTAACTAGAGCCTGCTAACTTCTATGGCACTATACAGTTATCTACGTTGTGTGCATGAATTAAGACACAATATGATATAGGCCATTTTTGTATTTTTAAATATTGAACCAAACATTAAAAATGTTTGGTTTTAGCAGTAAATTTTACTAACAAAGTTAGTAACGTTAGTAACAAACGGTTTAAGAATCACCATCCACAGCCCTGCCTAGGTCAAGCAGAAAGCTAAGTATAAAGTACAACAGATTAAAGCAGGCATTCTTTGAACTGTACACACTTTCCCCAACTTGAAAACAAGATTAATCAAATGTTTCTGCTATGGGTCTATCATAAAGATGGAATACCAGAAAAAAAGTCAGAATATACCTATTCTCCACAACAAGGAACCACTAGTCATAACTCCAAGTAAAAACCCAAAGGGATATTCCTATGACTGAATTCTTGTTTTACTGTCACCATGAAGACCTTTAACATAAATAGCCCTACCTACTCATGAACAAAGGACACCACTGCGTCCTCTAAAGAAAGCCAGTCTGAAATGCAGTGCATACATACAGCACACCAAACACATGCACCTTGAGGTCCATGGTGCCAGTGGATCCTTGACACTCAAGCCAGAAATTTTAAATGATAATATATCAAGGTGTTTTGGACTTGAATAACAATGCTTAAATTTCATTTCTGGAGGAATACATGTCTGTCTCACTAAGGCAACTATTAAGGGAACAAAAGACTATCAAGCAGAACGTAGTCTGAACCAGGTTCTACTTTGAAATCATTGGTGAAATGAAGATGAAGTGATGTAGCAAGGTAAGCAGCAAGAATGAAGAAGAATGATAGCTCGGCTCCCTGCAATCCCTCCACTGCAGCCATCGTGACCAGAATCGCTAAGAAGTCCCTCTGAATTTAGCACAATTACAACATCCCAGCTGCATTGCAGGGTGGGAGATTAATGCCTGTTTGCAGCCTTCCCTGGACACATGATGCATGGCAACTGTACATGACCTGGAGCAGTCACAAGCACCAAGGACTGGGACCTTTTATTTCAATTATATGCATAGAGCACAAGTGGCACCTACACAGTTTCGCTGTTAACACAATATCAAACAGTGTGTCCACTGAATAGGCACAATAGTTACCTCTGCAAGAGGCTTGACTGCATGTGAAATTCATAGAAGCCTTTAAGGTTCAATGCTATATGTCTATCCTACCAAGAAACCATGTTAAAAGAATACTGTTAGATATTAAAATACATTAGAAGTGATTTTACTTCCTTTTGGTTTGTCAAAAATGCTTCATTCTTGTCAAATATAACTTCCTAAATTCAGAAAAGCCATACTAAGATCAAAATTACGAGATTGATGCGACATGCTTGAGCCTAAACTGGAAGACAACCATTTGTCTAGAATCTCTCACATACATCCTTGACACTTTGTTGTATTTCCAGGATCATTAATAGTGCGCAGAAGACAACCAAACAGAAGATTTTATATTCCCCAAGCATGAGCAGAGAACCATTACATCCACAGAAAGACAAAGAAAAACAAAACGCTGCTGCAGTGAACCTCTGAAAGGCAGACTAGTCAAGTGAACAGAGGTCATGTTCACCTCTTATTATTAAAATACCCATTTCTTATCTATAACCAGCCCCAACTAGATATTGAGGTCTACTGATCCACGAGTGTGCAGTCCATTGCTAAAAACTGTCATGCTCCAGTGTTCTTCCCAAGCAGCAGGTCACATGCAGTGGGCAAGGATTCCCCTTCAGTTTCTCCCTGTGATTGCAGGGGACCACTGTGACAGAAGAATTGCAGACATCTGGGCTGATACTCTTATTTACACTTTCATAAGGAAGTTACCATTCTGGTATGTCTTGTCTTATTATTTCAATAATAATCAATCACTGCTCTCCTAATCTAAATGCAGTCAGAACTTCAAAGAGATTCTTCTTTGGTTACAATAGCATCTCCTAGGCATGACAAATAATCATAGAATGGTTTGGTTGGAAGGGACCTTAAAGATCATCTAGTTCCTGTCCCCCTGCCACAGGCAGGGACACCTTCCACTAGACCAAGTTGCTCAAGTTGCTCAAAGCCCCATCCAACCTGGCCTTGAACACTTCCAGGGATGGGGCATCCACAGCTGCTGTGGGCAACCTGTGCCAGTCCCTCACCACCCTCTCAGTGAAGAATTTCTTCCTAAGACCTAATCTAAATCTTCCCTCTTCCAGTTTAAAGCCATTGCCCCTTGTCCTATCACTACATGCCCTTGTAAAAAGTCCCTCTCCAGCTTTCTTGTAGGTCCCTTTTAGGAATTCGAAGGCTGCTATAAGGTCTCTTCTCCAGGCTGAACCACCCCAACTCTCTCAGCCTGTCCTCATAGGAGAGGTGCTCCAGCCCTCGGACCATCTTCATGGCCTCCTCTGGACTCGCTCCAACAGGTCCATGTCCTGCTTGTGTTGGGGGTCCCAGAGCTGAAGGCAGTAATGCAGGGGGGTCTCAGCGGAGTGGAGTAGAGGGGCAGAATCCCCTCCCTCAACCTGCTGGCCATGCTGCTTTTGGCGCAGCCCTGGATACAGTTGGCTCTCTGGGCAGCGAGAGCATGTTGCTGGGTCATGTTGAGCTTCTCGTCAACTAATACCCCAAGTCCTTCTCCCCAGGGCTGCTCTCAATCCCTTTCTCTGCCCAGCCTGTACTGATACCAGGAGTTGCCACAATCCGGGTATGGGACCTTGCACTTGGCCTCGTTGAACTTCATAAGGTTCGCATGGGCCCACCTCTCAAGCCTGTCAAGGTTCCTCTGGGTGACATCCCTTCCCTCCAGCATGTCAACCGCACTCCACAGCTTGCTGTCATCGGCAAACTTGCTGAGGGTGCACTCCATCCCACTGTCCGTGTTGCCAAAGATGTAAAACCGTTCCGGTCCCAATACTGGTTCCCTGAGGAACACCACTTGTCATCGGTCTGCACTTGGACATCGAGCTGTTGATTGCAACTCTTTGAGAGGAACCATCCAGCCAATTCCTTATCCACTGAGTGGTCCTTGCATCAAATCTGTGACTCCAATTCAGAGACAAGAATGTCATGCAGGACAGCATCAAATGCTTTGCATAAGTCCAAGTAGATGACGTCAGTTGCTCTTTCCTTACCCACCAAATTTGTCAGGCACAATTTGCCTTTAGTGAAGCCATGCTGATTGTCACTAATCACCTCCTTATTTTCCATGTGCCTTAACATAGTTTCCAGGAGGATCTGCTCCACGATCTTGCCAGGCACAGAGGTGAGACTGACTGGCCTGTAGTTCCCCAGGTCTTCCTTTTTTCCCCTTTTAAAAAATGTGGGTTGTGTTTCCACTTTTCCAGTCAGTGGGAACTTCACAAGACTGCCACGACTTCTCAAATACAATGGATAGCAGCTTACCCACTTTATCTGCCAGTTCCCTCAGGACCTGAAGATGCATCTCATCAGGTCCCATGGACTTGTGCACCTTCAGGTTACTTAGATGGTCTCGAACCTGATCTTCTCCTACAGTGGGCGGTTCTTTGTTCTCCCAGTCCCTGCCTTTGCTTCTGCCAAGCAGATCCCTGAAGAGGCCATCTCTGAGTAACCCTAACATGGAGACACTCCATTTTCACTGCAGCAGAAGCCAAGCTCCAAAACAACTCAGCATTGCTATACAGGCATCCTTAGTATTCACTTAAGGCTGATGAAATTTGCTTGCTGTGAGTTTTAAAGACTATTCAGAAGTAACTTGACTGAGGCAATAATCTTCAGGACTAAAAAGTCTTCTGAACTATGTAGAAGACCCAAGCTGGATTCCTCCTCCTGCTTTCCCAAATTTTAGAGAGCGCACAAGAGCCATTGAAGCCTTTGATGAAAGGCAGTATGTTGGCCCCCTCAGGTCACCAGCTGTTTAAGCAAAAGCAGTAGACTCTGTTCAATTCTCTAATTCAACTTTGAACCAATCAAGCAACTACAAAACTAAGTGTCATCTGTAATTAACTTCATGAAACAGCTTTCACACATCCTGGACCCTACAATGATCCCCATGGCACTCCACTATGGAAAAGTACTGGAGAAAACCAAAATCCTCCTAGGAGCTGGAATTTGATCATAAGGTAGCAGAGGTCTGAACACAGCAAAATGAAAGATCTGTTTTACAGAACTCAAGCTGCTTGAAAATTAGAGGTGGGAGAAATAGTAGTTTTAGCATCATTCTCAATTAAACAGAAAGCATATTAAAACCAGCTAAGTTAGTTTGCCAGTAATTCAAACTTCTTCAAATATACAGCTTGGTGCATACTGGTTCAACACAGGCAGCCAGGAAATTTGGTAGGGATCTGTTTACTATGGCAGCATTACTTTAGGAGAACTGGTTGATGACTGAAGTGCTACACAGCTCCATCTACCCAGCAAAAAACAGTACAGTGAATTCAAAACAGAGGCTGCCAACATCAAAATATATTTTAGAGACTCCAAATATGATCCTGAAACTATTGTTTTAAGTGCTAGTGCAAATGCACATTAGTACAAAGTTCAAGAAGTGGGTCATTATCTCACCTCAATCAATAGTCATTTCAAGACACATAGACCTTATGCTACTCAAGTCTACACCTAAATTTTAGATATACTCAATAAAAAGAAGGCAGAGGCACAGTTGTAGAAACTAAGCTGCAGGACTAATAAGCCATCTTCACAGTAGAGAAAAGTATTGTTCAAGTGGACAGAAAACTGGTAGAGGTGGCTAGGAAAAAACAGACACAAAAAACCTTAAATGGTCAAGCTCTTCTCTTCCTTGAAAACACATTTGTGAAACTATGTCCACAAGATGAAGGTTCACACTCTGTAGGGGAGGGAAGGGGCTTCATTAGCCTGAAGTTTCTCTTAAGTGTTCCAGGCCAAGACCCTCCACAACTCAGAGCCTGTCCCTTCTAGCATGATTATCAAGTCCCATTTGACAGTCCAGCTTGTCAGTTAAAAAACTCTTAGGGCAGAAATCAGTTTCCCACAGCCTGGGAAAAGTGCTTACTGTTTGGCAAGCTTGGCTTGTTAACAAAACTCATCTGCTCACCCTATAGCTACATGTTCCAATGCCCAAAAAGAGTAATTAAAAGCTCCTGAGTGGTCAATACCATCTGCAGTTATTTTCAGCTAGTAGAAATCCAGCAAAGATGGAGAAACCCTACAAATGTCAGGTCCCAGCTGCATCTTCAATTCTGAAAATGAACAGGAGGGTTGTTTCCCCACCTTCCTTCCTTTGCTTTATTTGTCCAATTATTCAGAATAAAGTGCTATTTACACTTAGTAAATCTGAATTACTGTGGTGCAGTAAAAGATGTATTACATGTATGTCTTTGTCTCTACTCATGTTTGTCAGGGAAGTCCAACGAGAAATCTTATTAATATGCAAATAATGTATATTATGTTTCAATCCATTGCTATAGAGACTCACTCAGTAGCAGTATTTTTCTTACCTAGCACAGCAGTCTACACAGATGCCTTACAGAAAAGTAACTTCTTTTCTGTGTACACTTTAAAATGATACTATTTGAAAAGAAAGTTTACCTCTGCACTTTAAGACACAAGAAGAAAAAAAAAATTAACTCATGAGAAATCTTCAGCCACATTCATAGCAGCCTTCCTAATGCTTTGGAGAGATGCAAAAGTAGTACAGATGTTGCCATTCAAAAGCAGATTCTACACTGTATGTCTATATATAAATACATATACACACTCTTATACGAAACTGGGAAGCAGTTTAAAAACAACCCAGCAGAGGGAGTAAAAGTCACTGAGATTTTTTTGCTATTTAGGGAGGGGTGAGACTCCATCCAGAATTACGTCGTTTGATAAACAAAAAGATACATTTACATACCTAGCTGTTTGAAGAGCAAAGATTCATGTTGTCAGATTCCGTTGTTAAAGCTATTCTGTATTACAGCCTTCACCCTGCTGAAATACTTTGGCCACTTTGCAGAAACGTTATTAGTTTTTCATTATGCTAACCATACAAATAACATCATTAAAAACAAACAAACATTAAATACCAAACATGGTCTATAGCCATGAAGGAACCCAGGATTTTAAAAAGCTTGTTTGTTTCTAGGGTGATATTTAATGCAATCATTTTTCCCCTGAATCTCTCAGCAACCTATTAAGAGATGATCATTAACTTTAACATTGACTTGCCCATCTGTAAAATAGAAATCCTTATCAGTGCTTAGTTTTGCAAAAGGCAAACAACAGGTCACCAGATGGGACCAAAACAAGACCTTTTACTCCTACTTCTGTCCTTAATCACAATACCATGGTAATGACCATAAAAGGGTTACAAATCCAGATTTCTAGCTAGCACAAACCAGCATTTCTTCCACTAACACAGTGAGCTACAGCAGCTGAGAATTCTAGTATTTCAAAGAAGTACCATGAAGAATCTGCAGAGGAGCCCTCCAGCAAAGGGGCTGGGGAAAAAAGCAGCCCACAGCAGGGACAGCTACTAAAGACTTAAAATCCAGCAGAATGCACAATCATATACTATCTCTTCAAATCATGTTGTTCTACTGTACCAAAGCCTGCTCAGGTTGTCCAAATTTCTAATTCAACAATTCTGCTGAGAAAAATAGTACAATTAGGCAAGGATATAGGCAGACTGAAATTATGACAACCTCATTCACAGGCTCACTGATCTAAGATGAAAGACAGCAGCACTGGCAGGAATAGCCTAGAAGTATCTGCAGGCTGCAAAACACAAAAAAGGTGGAATTAACATAATAGAGAGGGTATAAGTAGGAATGATAGGATCAAATTAGAATAATGCAAGTGTGGGCTGCATATCAGGAAGTACTTCTGGCCTGCAAAATCCACTTACCTAAGAAGCTTCCCACACACCCCCTTGGTGAATGGCATGAGATGACCTCCTTGCCACCTGCATGCAGAAGGCAAGAGCCCTCAGACAGAAAAAGGCTCTAAGTAACAAATACGTAACTCATCTGGATATAGGCTGCCTACTTTACAGGCAACTCTTCCTATATTAGGGATTGTAATCCCAAATGAGCCGTAAACTCAGGGGAAATTCAGTGTACTGTGATGTTTTGCAGGTCTGGACAGCTGTACCACACAAGGGTCCACAAAATTAAATAGTGTCAAAACTGGAAGTGCAGAGGAAGCAACTGTGGCTGTTCCTAACCAGCCTCATACCCTTAAGAAAGTCCTGGAGGAACCCATGTACTTCTGCAACTGCTCTATGCAGAAACTCAGCATCTAAAGGCCATGATCCGGCATGCAACACTGAATCCAGCACAGCAGTTCCAGTTTAGCATCACTGACCAGCACATGAATAAAAGCCACCTAGTTTTACTGGGTATAAAAAACAGAATTAAGCTTTTTGAGATGCTACTTGCAAGAAGCATTTAATAATTTACTATTTTAATAATTTACTCCCCCCATCAGTATGCTGTAAGAAAACACCTTAAAATACCTCGTTCTTTTTTCCTCATAGCTTCTGTGATCTGCCATTGAATAAGCTCTTCCTACAGATACTTCTTTGAGTGTGATATATTTTGCTTCAGGTTTTCAAAAAAGCTGCAACATATTTTTTGCCAGAAGACACCTTCCCTAAGGACTGATGGAGATTTGTCTTCCTGTGCAAATAACCAAGCCAAGACAACTGCAAGTCAGATTCAGAAATATGTATGCCTATACTTCCCATTCTCCCAAAGGCTTGTTACTCTAAGTGGATATGGACAAAGTTTAGCATCCCTCACTCAACAGGAAGCCAAGTTCTTCAAAAGCACTGTGCTTGGCACACTTGTGGAGAACAGGTCTGCTCCTGCTCCCCTAACCCCATGTTTCTGTGTAGTTGTTCAGTGCCATCCCTCTAATATAACTTAAAAATGTAAAAATGTACCTTGCTGACAAGTGGGAATTACTACATTGGAGATTCCACTGATTTTGAGGATTGATCCAAGAGCCATTGCCTTATGACAGTAGTACACTGCTCCAAACTTGCCAATTTTTCAGGAGAAGTTAAAGACACAGTTGCTCGAGCTTAAGTGCCTCTGTTTCACGCAGGTCATCACACTGAACTCACAACTATGTTTTCTGGTAATAACTAGCAGACCATGACTCGGGTCCTCCTTTACCTGCCTTGCATGAGAAGTGGAGAGCAATCAGAATGCTGCTTGTGAACTACACACATACAGAGCATTGTATACAGGCTTGTTTTGGAGTGAGGTTTTTTGGAGGAGTGGGAAGGGGATCTTCAGACATACATTTGACTCATGGTAATTACAGCAGCTCTCATTTGCTCACTGAGTTCCTAGGATCCATGAAGACTGCCAAATATTTTCCACAAGTAGATCTTTGGAAGTACATTTCAATTTCCTTGACAGCGAATTTGTAAAGAAGAACATCAAAGCACTAACTAGCATGAAAACATACTTTGTTCTTAAAGTTCAGAGCACAAGAACTCCAAAGTTAGGAAGCTCAAAAGTTGTGTTCTGTATCAGCAGAATAAAAAGCTTCATTAGAGAAGAATTTCAGATCCACAGAGTACTTGTAATTCTTTAGGTCTGGTCTGCTTTAAATGGGACATTTACTTCATCACAAGGTTTGAAACCATCTTTATAGTAATCATGTTATAGGATAGGTTACTTTCTGCTGCATTGGTTTTCCTCTTCCAAAATAGCATGTATTTTTACTGTTTTCTTTATGAATCGTATTTTCTCTCCCTCCTCTGATTTCCCAGGAACTTTCTTGATACCAGCATACTATTTCGTCATTGCTGTGCTTTTTGCCCCTCCCTCCCCACCTCCTTTATACTTGTTTTATTAATACAGTACGCATCAGTTTTGAAATTAATTTGTCTTTACGTGTTATCATTTAGCTTAACACTTAGCAGACATTAAGTACAAGAATTTGCCAATATTTCAGAGACCCAAAATAATTTTGTTTAGTTAGCAAGTTCATGTCTTATTACACATCTTCACACTATTGATTTCCTACAGTGTCAGAATAACAAATGCCTGTTCTAAGAGATGCTCACTCATCTGCTGATGTACAAATCACACTAATGATGCTGAAATGAGCACTTCAAAAGCAAAAGCACTCCCTTCAGTATCAAATCCTTATTCTCATAGCTCAGTAGTCATACTGTTCCAGTTACATATTGAAAATAAAATTAACAGAATTATCTTACGTTATTTGAAAATGCAAGTTTATATTCTGCCCAACCTCAGAATTACACTGTCCATATCTGCTGTGGGACTGACAGAATACACAGTATACTGTGGTAGTAAAGTGTTTGTTTTGGACACAAACTGTGCTTTCCACATACATTCTTCATGAGCAAAATAAGCTAAATAGGTAGAGGTGCATCTTTTAGTAATAACTGTACTTCTACTGCAGACTTCTTCCAGCCAGACTGTCAGTCACAAATCCCACTTTCCTACACAGCTTGACTAAGAAAGAGGACCTAACAAAAGCAATTCATCTACATCCTTGTTGACAAGAAAGCAGAGAAAGCAAAATCTTGCCCAAACATGAGCATTCTTTAACAGATGCTGGATACCTCTACTTCACTAAAGCAAATAATAATAAGCTGCTGTTCAAGCGCAGCACAGGCAATGAAATATGATTTACGTCATATGAACAGTCTGTCTCAGTAAAGGACATCCCTGGGGGGCGG
>NW_009625954.1:0-3111 GCF_000690535.1 Cariama cristata | reverse complement strand
GGGTGTCAGGCTGGTCTCTATACTAATGCAATCTCTGGCTTCCCGCTGAGACTTTGGGCAAGGGTAGCACTCAGTGCCAACAGCGACATGCAAAGGCACAAGCTCATTTTATGTAGGCTATAACACAGCCTTTACATGTGACTATCACCAAAGCAACAACTTCCACTTACTAGATTGCACTCAGTACACCTCAGCTGAGATTGATAGCATCTTCTAAACGCAGTGAGGATTTCTTAAAGCTCTGAATTGTGACTATTTTTCTATGGAGAACAAAGCCAGTCCCAGATTCATTTAAAAATAAATCAGTCAGGCCAGGTGCAGAATTTAGACTGAGTTGCAAATAACATCCCTCTAAGATTGTTTTATCTTAGCAGACAATTACTCTCTACCTCCTGCTCAAACTCTTACCAGGCATTTCCTCAGTGGAACAGCACCACAGTTTTTAATTTGATTAGGTTAAGTACAAACACCACTCCCTAAGCTGCTAACATGCCAGTGTTGAGTTTTCAGAGCTGGAAAAATTGTCCTTGTATAGATTTGAGAAGATCCAGTACATTTGTTTTTACATATTACAGTAAAAAGTGCATTACCAGAATGGATGTACTGAACAAGTCTTCCTTACTCTGAGGATCTTAGCTTTAGAAGTTCTTGCTGCTTTCTCAAATGTTAACTGAAAGAGACTAATTGAAAATTAGTCTTATGCAGCTTAATGAGTTAAATACCTATTGTTATCTTTAACATACTGATTCATTACATCTAACAAAGTCTTCTAATCAACAAATTATCCTCAATTCCACTTGCAGATTTTAAGGTTGAATTGCACTCAGCAAATTACTACAAACTTAAGTGAAAGAGCACCCAAACCTTTTTTGGTATATCCTCCTTACAGGATAATAAGCACATCTGCACCTGCTAATCCATCCTCCTGCTCCCTCAGATAGCAAACTTTTTCTACTTTGATCCTTTTTTTGAAGGACACAAACCAGAATATTTGTACCTTACTGGACTGATTTTTTTTTCCTTCTAGAAGTCTATTACAGGGCTCATTAACAGTTCCCCACCCCCACAAGAGATCAAGCTACAGAATTTCTACAAATATGCTGGCTTTTCCAAATTATTTAGGCAGTCTTCAGCTGTATATTCTTCCCATTGCAAGAACTGAGAAGTTTCAGGACTTGTGAGGTTTTTGTTGTTTGTTTGGGTTTTTAAAATATGTTTCATTAAGTATAAGAACTAATCATAAGCATATTATCTTGTAGAACATACCCATGCTTCCTTTTGTATCACACTATTTAGCCACCATCTGGAAATATGAAACAACTGTCTTGCCACGACAGTGTCAGTGATCCACATCCACTCTACACGCCTTGGACTGCTGCAGAGACAGTAATCTAAGAGGTTTAGAAAAAAAAAAAAAACCACACAACTATTCCAGTCGCAAGGTACAAGCGCTATAGCTGACTTCTCAAAGTACTGATTTCATGATGTATTTGACTAAAAGAAGCCCAGTTTCCTTTAAAAACGATTCCTGTCATTTTAGGTTTGAAGTACGGAAGGGTAAGGAAGAGCAGTGACCACTGCTGCTACTTGGGCACAGAGCAGTCCTGCTGCCTCTGGAGGGAAAAAGACAGGGAGGTCTGTGCACTGGGGGCAGGAGGGAGGAAGCTGGACATGCCACCTCACATGCTGCCTCTCTCCTAACGCCAGAGATCCCTAAAGTGAGCATCAAGGATATTTGATACTGAACTTCAGCAAGCAAGAGAGCCTTATTCCCCACCCAAACATATGCAAGGTGCACGTGACATTTAATTCTGGGGAAACTGAGAATGGGAAGCTACAGACAGCCAGAACCTGCAGGTTAGGTTTTCAGAAAGCCAAGATAACTGTGGGACTGGGGGAAGACTTTAGAACAAGGGTGTTTTCTATTTTCCAAGTTGGAGACTTCCTCCATCTCTTGCATCCAGTCAGAGAATAAACTGATCCTGTGGCTGGCTCACTGCCTCTGCTCCCAGACAGCTGGAGCCTCAGCAGTCACTGCCACAGCCCTGACCCCACGCAGCTGGGGAGCCCACAAGCGAGATCCACCCACCCAGTGAGGTAGAGGCTCCCAGAGAAAAGAATGGGCTTACTCCCTACAAAGGGAGGGAGATGCCACAGATGGATACGTAACAATTCAGGGCAGCAGTATTCCTCAGATGCAGGTGGCCCTCAAAATCTGACTCCCTGCAGACATGCACGTGGGCAAAGGCCCCAGTCCAGGACCAGACTCACAGACAGGGCTGTCTCCCAGCTTCCCCACTAAGCCCTGCAGGCTATGCCTCAAAGCAATACAACTCTGCCATAAATATCCCAGATTAATTCTGATCCCAGCATCAAATCCACTTAAGAGACTTAAAAGCCTCCGAGTCCCCAGAGCTGCCTGCCCAAAGAGGGCCCTGCAAACGAGTCTTGGGCTGGAGAAGAGAAATATTATCAAACAAGGCAAGCCATTTGTACAATTTTTAGTAATGTCATTTGCAAGAGACAAATGGGACAAGATAGCCGACTTGACATCTTGTACTAGAAGTACAGCCACAAAAAAAAAAATCCTCTGGTACCAGACATGGATGCATGGAGTAGGATTTGTGCAAATATTCCATATTTTCTGGAAACAGCTCTTTCTCCTTACGGGATTGACTGTTAAATAACAGCACATGTTCTCCAGCCTGTTCAAGGAACTACACACTTAGTTTTCATAGAGACATCTCTGTTTATAAAAAAGCCTAAAATGATTACTCCAGCACCACCAAAAAAAAACAAGTGTTACTCTGACAGCAAGAAGGGAGCCAGGGAAGAGTTGCCTCCCTTTCCACTCTGCTACACCGGAGAGGTGCAAGGCATTTGGAAACAGGAGCAGGCAAAGGGGGCACTGAGTGACCAACGACCCTTTCCATGTCTCCTCAACCTCCACAACAGTACACTAAGCAAACACTATTTCAGAGCACCACAACGGCAGGACTCCGTAGGCGGCAGCGCTTCCTACCCTACCACAACCGGGACCGTTGAGGGTAGAACCAGAGATCCGAGGATCTGAGGCGTCTCCTCCGGGTTCACTCGGAGGCATCCCTCCCC
>NW_009625953.1:25216-41559 GCF_000690535.1 Cariama cristata | reverse complement strand
ATTTTATTTTATTTATTCTATTTATAATAGATGGTTGTGTTAAAAATGAACTGATAAATACTAAATGACACTCTGTGTAGGTACTGATTAAAATACCTGAAACAGAATACGTGAAGTAAATACTTACAATACAAAAGAAAGTAATACCAACCCAAGTAAACTGAAGACAAAGTTTCAGAAACTCTCCAGAAAACAAATACCAAAGGAAAAACATCTTCTGTAGAAACCAACAAAACCAAAACTAGCCAGATCAGTGATTTGAAATCCAGCTATAAAGTTACAAGTGCAGACTGAACAACAGATACACCACAAGCCCAGTGCAGAAAGCAACCAAATATTTAACTTAAACCCAAACTAGACAAAATTTCAGTGGACAACGTAATACAAATAAAGAACTTTTCCAAGGTGAATAAAACAGATTTTAAAACAGTTAAAATGCACAGAGTTGCCTCTAGAATGAAGGAAACACCCCAGAAATCTGAGTGGGTTTATTGAACAACCAGAAAGCAATTAAAAATAGACAGAAAATGAATTATTTATTAGACTATATCCCTGTTGGATCCAAATCCCTACAATACCATGCAGGGAAATCACTGGTCTTCCAATGCTGATGGGAAATTAAAGACTAAATATTGGGCATAAGAACAAGCAATACATTAATGGATATTCAGTAAGAGTAGTAGCATTATAAAAGCCTGTAAGACTCCTAGTTACTTAGAGTCACGAAGGAGTGAGGAAAGGAGAAACAAAACATGAATAAAGGCACCATTCAGTATCACAGCTATTCTCCTACTGTCTCATAAGCTTGAAGTATTTGTGCTTTTAATTAAGAACATCATCAAGAGACGAGAATCTCCCCTTTACACTCACTCATGGATTACATCTCCAACTTTTTTAAAATTTAGTTTTCAAGTAAAAAAAAAATGCTATAGAGTAAAACTACCATTTTTTGTTAATTGCTAGAGGCATCCCACCAAACTGAGGTAGACAGGCAAGAATGAAATAAAAGGCTTACAAAACTTTCCAGCAGTAAACTTTTAAAAGATACTTACAGTAGGCAGGTATCAAGACATGAACAACAACAAAGTCTAGCTAAAACCCTACCAGAGTTCTAAAACCTATAAAGAGGCCAAGTGCAAGAATGCTAGAAAACCCCAACTTGTTCAAAGATTAACTCCCTCCTTCCCTACGTCCACCTCCCACAGTAAAACTTATCTCACTAGAATTCTTTGAGAATGCCATAATAAACTAAAGAGATTATAAATGTTACAGTACATGATTAAGTTCTCATGTTTTATGAAGTTCTTCAAATACTATGGCAAGAGCACTGGCACACTAAGAAAGAAACCTGCCGCCTTCAACTGTAAAGGTCATACAAACAACTTAAAATCAAGTATCTTCACTTTGAAAAGCAGATACGTATTTTGTTAAAACCATTTTGCATCACTTACAGGATATCATTGAAGTCATTCACTTACCAAAGTTACAGAATTATACTTAGTGTCAAAACAATAAACTGTTACTGAGAACATGAAAGTAATTTAAGTCCTCAGCACATTTAGGAACTCAGCACAATAAAGAACAGTTATATCAATATCACACTAATAAAAAGTACATACGTACAAGAATACCATGATAACGTGCTATTGCTGAAAAATAATGAACCTGTAAGAGTAACACTACACAAACATTTTATCTCTGTGATATAAACACTTGATAAGAAGTTACTAGATAACACTAAAAGTATTTTGGAACCAGAAATCAATCACATCCATATATTATCTGTTGGTGATACTTAGTATCAGCATCATAAACAAATGCAAAATAACAGACAACGAGCCTGAGGAATAAAGAGAAACTATGACAGATTCCTGAATATTTCCTATTTTAAAACTTCTGATAGAATTTTGTTACAAATTAGAATGCAACTTAAACCAAAACATGTAACTGACACTTATTTGGGGAAACAAACATTACATTTGAGAAAGTGCTGATAAAAAGGAATTTTATTTTATAGCGAGAGAGGAGTGCTTTGGTTCATCCATCATTATTATATAAATACCCATGAATAACTTGTTTTATCTTAATGCCTGACAGTGGAAGGAATGTCCTCCAACCACATGTTAGACAGCTATACCCTCACAGGTCATACACAGAACGTGGCAAATTTTTTAATTCCTTTGTGTGAAAAGCTTCAATAACATACATTTTCTAGACTCTGGCCTGGCCCAACTGAATTCAAATGAGTGACAATTAGGAATTACAAAATAATTTCACTAGCTACCCAGAAGATAAAAATCTTGTATTTGGAAAAATTTGTATTAACTAAAAACAACCTTGCTTAAAGGGGAAATGAAAATAATTTTAAAAAACCCTACTCTACTAAGTAAACAGAGGGAAGGAAAAAATGGCACCAAGTGAATTTAAAGTAGTAAGAAAAGTATATAAAGGACAACTAAAGACATCAGTGGTGAAAAGGAAGAAAATTCTTCTTTGAAGTATATTAGTAAGAAAATGAGTTTAACACAGGTAAGTTATGAAAATGGGAATACTGCATCTATTAGATTAGAAAGACAATAAATTATTCTTTTTTTATTTGACAAAATACTAGATGATGATTTCATAGTATGCTATAATCGAATACTTTCCAAACCAACATGATTTTAATTTATGAAGCTTCATCAAAACAAATAAAAATTCATGAAGCGGCTTTCCAGATTGCACTACAGGATTTGAAATGTCAAAAAAAGCTAAAAAAACCACATAACAATATGATAATATTTAAAGCATGTCAATAATAGACCAAGCATCTAGTTAAAAGACATGATACACACAAAAAAAGACTATAAAGAATACCATACTTAAATAAAGGACAGCTAGACCTTAAATACTAGTTAAGATGAGTAATGGAATATAAAGATTTTGCCAAGCCAGATCTCTTCTATTGCTTTATAGGTATGGGGGAGAAAAAGGTAACAGTGCAACTAGGTTCCAATTTCACTGTGGCATTTTAATGCTTGACAGTATTTTGATTAAGAAATCTGCATCCAAAATAAGCATTCCACATTAAATGAATTAAAAACTAGTAGACCATGAAATGCCAACAGTAAACAGAACTCATCATCATCAGTAACTGTGTGTGTCTCTACAGGGCTTTAGCATGGACTGAATCATAAGATTAGGTTATTCAACATTGATCAAAACCACCTTTCCACACACTTACAATTTATGTCTCAAAATTTAGCATGATTCAGCTCAGAGAGCTCTGCAGTCCTGCAGCACAGCTATTTTCCAACCAGCTGGACAGCTCTACAATACACTAGGTCTGTTGTGTAGATGTAACTGGAAGCTTTATATTTAGATGCAACTAGTATTTTGTTGGATTATGTATTTTTATCACTATGGCTTTTATAGAACTCTCAAAAGACAAGAAGGAGGAGGGAGGAGGAGAGGAGCACAAACAGCAATTCTTAACTTAAATAATGTTGATGTTGGGTTCCTCACCCCATGGCAAAACAGTAGCAACTATTTTCAACACTCCCACCACAGCCGGGTCAGCGCAAGCTGATAGTGTAAAGGAAGCACCTGGATGGTGAGCAATTTCTTAAAGCTAGCTGTCGGAATAAAAAGTAAATGTAATGTGCTTGTCCCCTTCTCCCAGCGTACAAAACATCTGCAGTGAGGCAGAGCCTTTCCCATTGAAGTCTTGGTAACCTGCTGCCAAAGTTTTGACTGGTCTCTATATGCACAACTCCTATAAAAAAAGGATTCAATTGGCATTTCCCGTATCTTCCAGGGTTGAATTTTCTTCAATATTGAGCATGCAGAAGAACAAGAAAGCACTATGAAATACATCCAGTACAATCCACCTCCTCTGTGGTTTAAAAGTTAAGCAAAAAGCAAAAACTTGAGACTAATTCAGGATTTAGTACTTCACAG
This sequence comes from Cariama cristata, assembly GCF_000690535.1. Taxonomy (NCBI): domain Eukaryota; kingdom Metazoa; phylum Chordata; class Aves; order Cariamiformes; family Cariamidae; genus Cariama; species Cariama cristata. The sequence goes on along the minus strand of NW_009625953.1, from coordinate 37,620 downwards.
CTAAACACAATGCTGCTTTTTTAGCACAAGTTAAGGGTTAGTCTCACAAGAGAACTTTAGCATCGCGTTTCTGCAGCTATTTGACAGCCAAGGCAGACAGATACCATACACAGATTAAGGAAAGTAGTTCTGGTTTTATACTGTGTAATACCAAGATTATTGCTAGAACAGCGATCTGCCAGAGGCACTAAGTGGCTGACAGCACTCTTGATCTCAAAAGAAAGTATTTTGCCTTAATAACATTTTCAGGGAAGCTTTTGCTTTAACTTCTCTCTACAGTCACATAACTCAAGTACTAGAAAGGACTATACAAGTTTGCTTAATTAGCTTCCATTTTTTTAATACTATTCAATTTTTCTTTCTAAAAAAAAAAAAAGGTTAGGTTAAAATTTGCACTAAGTTTGCAGGCTAAAAACTTTCAGAAGAAGAAACACAGGCCTCCTCCATGTATTTATCTGGGAATTTGCCTTCAGAATGTACTTACCAGGGAACTCATCTAACACACACACACAGTTACCTGACCTTGTCACTGGCCATCCCTAAGGCCAATGGAAAATGAGTCAATACAGTCCATGTACATGGGTAATTCAACTTGTCCTAAAGCAGGTATCTAAATTAGGTTAGAAAAACCTGGAAGGGACTACCTATGTGTCTTCATTGCAGGTATGATCTAGGATAGTCAAATATGACTAGTTTAGCTCTATACATAGGTTGTCTGTGAAACATAATCAACCCCAAGGTCAGCTGATAATAAATTAGTCAACTAACTTTCCCACCGTAATATGTCGCTTTGTGTTCTAACAGTTAAGCTTTTGGGATCTTACGTCCACATCGCATGTTTTCCAGCCAAAAGTATACACTGCACCACTGAACAGGCAACACAAAGCAGTTATCTACAAAGTCATCCCACATGTCTTGTCAGCACTAACTGAATCCACTGAGAGGACAATGCTGGAAGACCTCAGGGAAGATGCATTTTTTTTTTCCCCCTGTGAGTACACACTAAAAGTGGAGTGACCCAGGAGACAAAACACTATTTCCAGGACATCACTGGAAACAGTGTGACCGTTCTGATTCTGCACACAATTCCATCTGATCACATAGAACCATATGCTCCAAACCTGCACCTTGATTGAGCATCTCCCACGCAACAAAATTGTTACTGTGAAGAGACCTATCATGTTAAACGCACTAAAAATTGTTAGACAAGGTCTCTTTCTTCAGTAAATGTGGAAAACAAAAATTGAAGAAGTTAGAACATAGTAAAACTAGTTGTATCATGAAAAATGGTCAGAGTAAAACATTCATTTTCATTTTCGAGACTAAAAGTAATCTGAAAATAATTATAATTTTCACTCTCTCGTTATACACTTTATTACCTCTTTGTGATACCAGAACCCTTGCTTCATGAAATGTTTGATGACATCTCACTGAGAACTCAAATCTCTCTGAGAACTCTTTTCAATAACTTCTACCATATTTCTTCTGAATAGCAATTATCTTTCCTTCAAAAAGCCACTTCTTGACAATGCTTAGTTGCCAGTTGGGGTTAGTTAAACCATGACACTCTTATACTTCATGCTGGGCTTTAATCTAAACAAGGTATTATTCATTGGACTGACTGCATGTGCCTTGGCACACAGGCACAAAAAGGAATACAGATTTAGAATAGCCTGGTGAAGGTGTCATCTTGAAAACGCAGCATCTGGAAGGGGACAGCTACAAAAAGCATCAGTTCCAGCTGAGTTCCAAGCCACAGTATGATCAGGTATCTAACTTAAATCTCGGCTGAAATTACAAACTACTTTTCTTCGATTGTATTGGAAACTCTTGAATGACAGTTTAAAAAAAAAAAAAAACACACCTCTCTCCTTCTGAAACTAAAGGCCACAAGAAGTATTTTCTGTTCAAAGGCTCTATTTTTGCCTAAGAACTTCTCAAAACAATTTGACATTTTGACATTTTTCCATGTTATTGTGAACAACTTACGTAAACTGAGAGGACTACATCCTTCCAGTATCCTTTAAAGTTTGACAGGTAATGTGGCAAAGTTAAAGATTGTATTTTTGAGTCTTACCTCACAATAGGCAATTTGGTGAATGGAACAGGAGGTAACTTCAAACCATCTGGAAGAGTGATAAATTCCATTGTACCAGGACATTTTGCTGTGTAGCTTTCCAAGCTCTGTGTTACATCTTTCTTTTCTAGAAAACAGATTTGTTTAAAGTAAAATTAAAAAACAATTTCAAACTTACATATAAGAGAATTTTAAGATGAAGTTATAATCTAAAGTTCTACCTGTTTTTTTATATTTATACAAAATAACTCTAATGGAATGCCAACTAATTTTGCATACAGTGCTTAGAGTTATGCTCCAGAAGCCTTAATGGATGGATCAAATATAATTAAGTGACCTTAAGTAAGACAGTTTTCTGGACTTTTCAGAAAGTGTCAGTCTATACTTTTTTTGTTAATTTTTTTATTGTCAAAATAAAAATTTCTACAATTCATCTAGTAAATCTACATATCCAACATAAATGTCCTCAAGCATGTTAAGTTTATTAATAATTAATAAATAGCATTGTTATGTGAACAAGCCCTGCTCTGAAACATTAGCTGAAACAATACCAGAGGCAAAGAAGAGAAACCAATTATTTTTGATGTCACCTTGTGTTAAAACTACCTAATTCTTAAAATAATTGTACTATATTATGCTACTAAATCATAACAACTGGTAAGAAAATTTTTCTTTGGTTTTGCTTAAAAATACTAGAACATTCAAACAGACATACATTATTTGGGCTATCTTCAATAATGTTTAATAAATGCCTATGAATTTTATCCAACAATTATTTTCAACAATGTATACAATTGTGTCTCCAGAAAAAAAGTCTATTTGGAAGTATATGGCCTGAACACAAAATTACATTCCTCTGATGAAATGGGAATCTGCAAACAGAAATAAGGCTGAGAGTGTATGTTTAGAGGAGAGAATGAGATAGCTGAAAAGTCTTAGACCTATATTGTTTTAAAGCACATATTGTGCTACCAACAAAAATAACTATTCAATAACTAAACTGTTTCTAGAATATACTTCAAAGATCAAAATACTCAATGATAAAACGAAATAGAAAAGGGAAGGGTGATAGCAAATATTGCTTTTCCCAAAAAAAATTCTTAGACAAGTGTATTAGGTTCATGCAGCAAGGTTTCGGTAGCAAGGGGTGCTGTAGGGTTGCCTTTGGGAGAAGAGACCAGGAGTAGCTCCCTGTCAGAGCGCGCCACTTCCAATCAACTCCAAAACGGGCCCGCCACTGCCCAAAGCTGGGCCGATCAGCTATGCTGGTGGCATCTCTGTGACAACGTATTTAAGAAAGGGTAAAAAAAAAAATGCTCTGAGATGGAGGAGTGAGAAAAATGTGAGAGAAACATATCCTGTAAACCATGCCACTGCCTGAAACACCATCTTGGGCCTTGAAAGGCACAAACATCCGCTGATGTTTGTGCTGCCCACATCAATCCAGCTTAGTTTGTAAGCTTCTAAGGCCATGAGTACATACTCTTTCAAAGCAAATAAACATTGATTGTAATTGCCTTCACTATGAAATTAATGACATATAACTGACAAATCGCCTTGCTTGTGTCCATGTTTCACTGAACTGTCTCTTAAGCCACTCACCACATTTTAATTGCATGTAGGAAATGTTCCCAAAAACACACAGCTAGACGTACACATACACTCAGATCAGCATGGCACAGCCAGAAATTATAGTGGTTCAAGACTGAGTATTTTCATAAAAATTTCAGGCTACAGCTTTCAGGTTGTTATTTGCCATGTTATGCGAGCAAGGGCATATTGTACAAGTAGAATCCACTGAGATGGAAAGCATCACAGGTACTAAGAATGATGAAGACATACTACAATAGGAGCTTAATTCTGCTTGAAACCGGAGGTCTGTCATTCTGGAGAACTGGCTTTCATCTCCTAGTGTGAAACACTGTCAATTACTGTATTCAAAGAAAGCATGCTGCCACTTGCAAAAAGAATTTGTTTATGGATTTTTATTTCACAGTAGAAGCTCAGCATGCTTTCTGCAAAGACAAGGCTAAAACAAGACATTTTTCTATGCTGATACTGTATGAAATGCAGTTTAAAACATGTTGCTGCCAAGCCAGCAGCTCTACTACCTTTTACTTAGCACCGCATCTCAGCTGAGATGCTAAAGGCATCTACATCAATAGGACACAAGAAGCATTCATGATGCAAAGGAGCAAGTGCTGCATGACCTTGCCCAAGAGCCACTTCTGAAAGCAAACATTGGAGCCTTTCTCCCTTGACCGAGCGCCTCTGCTACCTGACCTCTGTGGTATGAACAAGTGATAGAAACTTCTCTACTCAGTCAAATTTGCAAAGCCTAATGGTTGCCAAAAACCTGCTATAGACTGCTACTTTCAAACAGCTCTGAATTCTCCTAGCATCTGCCTGGCTGTCATCGTATTTTGACACAATCAGAAACTGCATGAACCTCCTAGGAGGATTTATTCAACTACTAAGTCTCCTGACCCATAGTTCAGAAGACTCTCTGTGACTGAAACACTTAACACCGCTATTTACCTTTCTCTTTGCAAAGAAGAGCTACTCTTGGAGGTCTTTACCCACCTAGTGTCTTCATGCTGGAAAGCAATCACCACTTGATCCTTTGACCTATGAATTCACCTCAACAGCTTTAAAAGCCTGTACTGCAGCTGGAAACACTACTGGATACTCTTGTGTAAGTATTATAGACTCATTTATTGAGTGAGAAACGACGGGTTATTTTCTCATCTGGAATAACTACATTCATGAATTTTTTTTTCTCCAGTTTCTCTCCAGACTCACTGAAAGATCAGGAACGTAGAATGGCTGCAATCAAATAACGCTGAACAAAGTCACAGTCAGTACTGCCATTCGAGCACATACTTCTCAATTTGTTCAGTATAACCTCATAGCACAATTTCCCCATTTCATACCAAATTGTTTTCATTACCTTTTTTCAGCTGCTTCTGATAACTGAAAATTTTGCAAGTCCACCAATATTCTTGGTAAATTTCGTGCTTAACTACTTCATGTGAACACAATGAACATTGGTTTTGTCCCAAAGCTGCTTCAAACCTTATTCTAATATGAGAACACAAAAATCTGAAAGCCTCAGTTGCACAGTTAGAAACCTTTTGTGACTGAAAGCTAATAAATGTGAAAAAAGAAGAGTCTTTCTGCTAGTTTCACAATAATGTGAAGCAGTATTTCGCAATAATGGAGCCGTTGAAAAAATCAGATCAGGACAGGAAAGTAAGTCAGTTACAGACTAACATTTTTAGGCATCTCAGTAACCATGATTTAACAGTACCACACAAACAGCATTTCATGTCTTGGCAGATAACAGAGAAAATTAGAACAACACAATTGCTATACCTGTATGTTTTAGCTCTTTAATATTTGAAGAAATTTAAAATGTCTGTACTTTGCCTCAGTCACTACCCATTAAAAACTAAGTCAAATATTAAAAATATAACACTTGTTCTCTGGCAAACAATTGGTTGCTCTTGTTTTGATCAAGTCATTGTGTCCCTTGCAGAACAACCTAAAGCAAGGTAGAATGAAGAAAGAGAACATTTTATGTCTGATCCACCAATTACACTGGAAGACAAACAACTTTCTGTTTCCTTGTGCAACTTGCTAAAATACTGAAAAAGGAAGTCAGGAAACAAACAGTTAAAAGCCTTCTGACTTCAATTTTCCCCTGGTGATAAGCTCAGAATCAACATTTTAACCAAAAAAAAAAAAACAACTAGTACCCATGGTTCATTGTGCTGGCCGAGCTTTTCCTTTCCCCTTGAAAACCACAAATAATGTTCACAAAGGAGAAGTCTGAGGAGACCTCCTGCAGCAGTCAGCCCCTGAGAAGTGGCAGCCAGCTGGCCTACCCAACTCTCTCAGGAACAAAGAGTCAAACACCTCCTTGATAAATTACTACTAACAGGTAACAAGACAGAAAAGTCAGTGTGACAGCAGAAAAGGCAAGAGAAACTGTAGTTTTTGCACCCAAAAAAAAGAAAATTGCTTGGTGAGCCCTCTTACAACTAGAGATGAAAAAAAAAAGTCAGTGTCTGCTACCAGGGAGATCTTCAGTATCACCCTGCCATCAAGACGCAGTCTATTCTTTAAGCTAAAAAAGAATTTCAAGAAGGTCACAAAATACATTAAGATCCTCACAAAAGCTGAAGTCAAAACTGAATATACATAGACATTAACTGCTACAAACTTTTTACCTTGAAGTTAATCACTAAATTACAGCATGTATGCAAAGGTCTTCACGACCTTTCACGTAGTCCCTCAACTCTAGTTTTGGATAGATGCAAACGGCAGTAACCATCCTATTTATATACTCAGTACATTACTCTTCACTACCACAAGCAAGTTAATATTGTAAGCGAAGTGCTTTAGCAAGACTTGCATGATCAATCCACTAATTCAGTATTTTGGTTGTTTAATTCAGCAGAACAGAGCAGGTCTTCTCTAATTTGCAGGCAAGCACCACCTGTTTTTCCATTACATTAAGTCTGATAGGTACTAGACAACAGCATTCTCTGCAGTTTTAGTAAACAAACAGCATCTCTAATATTTTTCTGAAAAATACATGGAGCAAGTAAAAAAGACTTCAAACTGCTCAGAGATTCGATACTTGAACAAGTTGCTTTAAAAGCAACGCAAGGAATGCTGGGTTTTCATTCCAATATTCTCTACTGCATTAAATCTCAGCACTTAGCTGTATTTTTATACTGCCCTGAACAGCTACATTTCAGACTCGTACCTATATTCATTACGTCATCAGTTAGAGAGGGAGCACATGCAAGTTGACTGGTCAACTGGATGACAAAATGGCCAAAGCGAGTGAGAATTAACAGTCTGTCTTTGCCCCCTCAGGGCACTGTTAGCATCTACTTTTTCTATGTATAAAAAACTGTCATGGAACTGGCACAAAATTAACATCTCCGATCTGTTCTCCACACCATGTTTTGTCAATAGATTCAAAAGCTATTCTTATGGGGAAAACCAGAAAGGCACCAGCAGACAGCATATTATATGAATCCTGTTTCTTTGAGAATCAAGCAAAATAAATCTCTAAATAAATACAGTGGAGACTAAAACTAGTAAAATTCACAGTTTGACATGGAGAAGAGCAGAAACAACAAGGAAATAGTTAATCTACGCTACCCAGAGAGCTAGACCCACTTTCATGAACAGATCATCATGAACATCATCAAAGAAAGTGGCTCCATCCACACAAAGAAGGGAATGAGAGCAAAAGCATTCAGTTATTGGTTGTGTAATAGCTCATCTATGAAAAAGAAATTATCACCTTTACTACCAACTTTGCAGGAAGGGGGGTGGGGAGAAGATAATCTTTTCAACATAAACAAAAATAGAAGAGTTGTCTGTTAGAAGCAGAATGTTTTCTGCTTCTAAGATGACCACCACAGAGAGAGAATGGGAAGAAACTATCACACCACGGTCTTCTGTTAAAAGACTTTTAACAATTATATAAAATGTATACACATTAAGTCACAGCCAGTTTGAAATTCATCGCTAGCACAAAAATAATTTTAGGTAAAATCTCATGAAAAATTGACGCAGCTGAAGTCAGCGTTCAGAAACATGCCATTAAAATTTCAGTATCTAGCTCTTCACCGTATCTGACAACTTCAGATGTCTGTATACTTTAAATACTACAAAAATATATTTTGTACATACAAAATCAGTATGTAAACCACTGAACATTATTAATGATTTTCTCATTGTAAGAAATATCAGAATACTTACTTTAACATAAAGTGGAGCAAATTAAGCACAGATAACTTCCGTAACAATAAATCAAGTTAAGGACTGCTGCAAAGCTGCCTCTGAGCAAAGTAAGCTTTGTAAAAATTTACAGGTACAATGGCATAACTGTTAAACACATCTGATTTTGTATTTTGGGTGGAAGAAGCACAGAGACAGAAGATAGCAAAAACAACATGCTAATTTCTGTAGGACATTTTTCCTGAAATACTGCTATGCAAAGTCACAGGAATTTGGCCAGAGAGGATTATCATGATTCAATGTTTCAATGCCTCCACTACTGATACAAAGAGAAGTGACTCTTGCTTGAGAAAAGGACAGTTTAATTGTTTAAAAAACTAGACAACTGTCTGAAAACTTACAATGAAAACATGTCAGCACTCTCTACTAACATAGAGTTGGCTTTTCCGATCCTTTTGAAAAAACATTTCTTCACTATCACTCCTAGAGCTCACTCTGCTTAGCAGATCCAATCATACTCAATGGACATCATATGAGGAGCTCACCAAAGTATATGTGGATGATCCCCTTTTAAACATGGATATGTAAAAAGAAATATAAAGTGCCACTTTCAATAGCAGCCTTGATTCCAGTGACTTCATTTGGATTTAGACTAAAGACAGCAGTATTGAGTCTGGTAAGTGTTGTATAAAATTTATTTGAATTTTAGTAACATAGCATCTTCTAAAATAGCTTCCTTTGGTACAAAAGTATTAGCTCTTAAAAATACAGCACAAATTCTTCATGTCTTCATATTGCCAATTAAAGTATGTCTTCCTCAAAATCATCTTTTTTTCTGGAACAAAAGCTTTGCAGCTGGTCTTCAACTGAACACTTGTGTCTTTTCCCTCAATTAATCAAATCAGGCTTCTTCAAAAATCAGAGGTATCTACATGAACATAGGAATTTTAAGCTGAAGCTCAGAAACTTCACTTTGTTCATGAATGACTTTAAACAAATTAATAGGAAGCTTCTGTCACGAAGAAATGCACTATTTTATTGTAATGATTGAGCTTCTGTTTTACCTAAGAATTTGGATACAGTATTGGCTGGAGTTTTTGTCTTTACCTCATCAACACGCAAGTCTAACAAAGGTAAATCACGTGTGAAAGACTTTCAGGTTTGTTTACAATGCTAAACAATTCGGATCAGTCTTCATTTTATTCACAGTACATTATTTTTTCTTTCATATAACATAGGACTTAAACTGTTGGTCTTCATATTTTGTGCTACGTAAATGAAATTAAATCTTTTATCGCTGTTCCTACTTTACTCAGTCTCATTCCTTTATTCCACTTAAAAAAAACATTCACTGAATTAGGATCTGATCCACAGTTACTCAAGGAACACAAGGATAAGCAAATCATTATTTAAAATGGATAAACATGTATAGGTATTGTGGTTTTCCTCTTAGCAACCTTCACTTTCTACATAGTCTAAAAAAGACATGTATTTCAGGAAAATAAATCACACCTCCTTAATAAAGCAGTTTGAGTGAAGTTATTTAATAAGCCAGCTTGTCTCTAGAAAACACCAATTCCAAAGAGAGATTTTAAAAGAATAAAACAAGACCAGTGTGTTTCACCCTGCTGCTACTATTTTGAATTTAAAAAAAAAAAAAGTTTTTAAAAAAGCAGGAGAAAGTATTGCAGATAAACAACTCCCAGGAACAAGAGCACATAACAGTGCTGAAGTTTTATAGTACATAATCAAAGAAAACACAGAACTAGATGAAAAGCAGCAAAATTCATGGTACTATGATGAATAAGAAGAGTTAAGCAGCTTCTAAGAAGCTTCCTCCTACTTCATGTACAATCTCCAAAGTCTTTTATTACAATATGTCAGAAAGCATTTACATTCAACTTTTCTTAAAATATTCATTCTTACGCCATATTGTGTCACTGCTATACATCAAACACACGAGGCAACAAGTTTGTTCAATTACTTTTTTTTTATATTTATACACACACAGACTTTTTAGATATACGTACACAGATAAGATATGGCACTATGCTGAAAGTGTAAAAAGATTTCCAATTAATGGCAAAGAATCTACCATGCTGCTACAAATATTCCCTCGTAATTTTAGAGAAGATTTCAGTCTCCATCCTGAAATCAGTTAATATTATAAGAGCAACCAAACTACCTCCCTTTTGAAAGGTTTATCAATTAGACAGAAACAACTTGCAGGTACTTTGTCAACTAAAATACAGTGCAGTGCATTAAAACCAGTTCATTAGTGTCAGTTAAGTAAACCTCACTTCAACTCAGAAGTTTAGATCCAGCTTTAATTTTCATTATATCCTCTGTTCAGTCTGATTAAAGCTTCATTCTTTCCAGTCCTTGAAATCAATCACTTTTACCTTTCTAAAAATTAATTTACACACTATACAAGATCCTGGGGGAAATGCTGTCTTAATTTAAATGCAGTATTCAGGAATAACGTCCTTATGACTACAAAACATTGACAAGTGCTGACAGGTTACATCTATATTATCAAGTATGGCAGCACAAAAGGAGAGAAGCTGTAAGCACCAACTGCTTTGCTGTGTGTTACACACGCTTCAGGGGATTACTTGTGACAGTCAGCATAAGACCTTCTAAGAGAAAGTTTCCAACACAGGATCTCTTACTTTCCACTCTCAAAAAACAGTATCACAATCAAGTCTACTCTAGAAACTCTTCTAAATAACCCTGGCTCAGTAACAACTTGCAATATTGCCATTTCTGCCAGTTTCCTAACAGCTTACAACTGTTTTGAAAAGCAAAGGCCACACAACTAATAATCTCTTTCCTCAACACCATAATCCCATTCACTTATTGTTTCTTTTCATCTCTTCTAATCATTAATTAAACAATGTACCAAAAGGCCTTTTTTTTCTTTTAATTCAGGAACATTGTATTAACTAATCATCACACTGATTTAATGCTCCATCATTCCTTGGAAAAAAGTCACGCTTCAAAGATGTTTCAACTTCTTCCCATTAGATCACAATTATCCATACATGTACTATTATTTACTACAGTTTCTTATAATTTAACCAGTACAGATACCAAATTTACTGAACTCCAGATGGGTTCAAAGGATGGAATTTGGTTTACCTTACTTCAAGAGAAGTATCTATGACTAGGGTGAGGTGCAGACACCTAGTCAATACTGAGATAGCCATGTATGTGTAAAGGGAGTGATGAATCTTGTCCAAAGAATCACTAGGATGGCCAGGATCATTAGGATGACTAGCATGCAGACATCTACACTGAAGACACACCTACTTCAGTTAGAAGAACTTCCATCCCTCTCTGAACTCTTAAAAAAAATTTTGCAGAGACTCATTTGCCAGTTGTAATTTTAAAATGAGAATTAAGATGATTTAAGAAATCCATTAATTGCAATTGTTAGTAGTTCAACTATTTAATTTTATAATTCTTTTAGCATCTTTGAACCTTATCTGGTACGTGAAATTTATTACTCATTTTACAGTTCAGATCAGTTCCCACTATAAACCATTTCTAATTACACTTTGAAAGAATTCCACAGATTTATTCTCTGTAGAGGAAGGACCAAGCCTCAAAATCTTCCTTCCTAAAAAGAAAACCTTGATCAAAATTTTATGATTCAGCTCAATCTGCCCAGAGTCCCTCTTTTTATACCTCAACTATGTTTCACTTTTGGCAGGCCTTCTGCTTCTAATATGTTTGAAGAAGTTACTAGCTTTCCTGTGTTCAGCAAGTTACACCTCCAAATCTTTCCCAGGCTTTTCTGGCTTCCCCTCTCCCCATTTAATTTATCAGGTTGATACTCCCTTCTACTTTCTATGTTTGGTCATAACATCCACTTTAATACAGTAAACTTTTTATTTTCTCCCACAATTGCATTTATTTTAATTTTTAACTACCCTTGCTTTTTTCATTGTTTTTTGATTTAATGAAGAAGGAGAGTACACTTTGTGAGAATCTACTATGGCACCTTTAATCAGCCTCCATGCTATCAGCAAACATACTACTCCTTTTAAATTCTTCCAGTTAGCTTCTTACTTTTATGTATTTCCTCCTTTCAAAGTCTAGTACTACCGTCAAGGTGGTTTGTTTATTTTAAAATCAGGCATTAATATTTGTTTATCTTACATTTTATTTCTGATACTTACAATCTTGTTTCCTGTGACCTAAATACGAAGAAGAAGAGGAAAAGAAGAGGAGCGCTATGGGAACAGGCAGGAGGAACGGCAAACAGAGGGGAGCAATGGCAAGCAACAAGCTCAAACTAAAAAAATAAGCTGAAGCTCTCAAGAACTCTTGGTACAGCAGTCTTAACAGGGAAAAAATGAGAAAGTCATAGCAAGACATAAACAAGAGAACAGGATATGGCTAGGTGAACCTACAGGAACAAGTAGCCTCAGCAGTCCCTCAAAACAAGAGGTAGTTTTAAATTATTCCATGCTCTAGAGTAGCAGCAGTTATTTATAGGTTTATAGGTTATTCTTATCCCTTTCTCCAGTGAAATGCCATTTAGTCAAATCTGTGTAGG